>NC_092164.1:67592193-67689693 GCF_045791955.1 Oncorhynchus clarkii lewisi
TCCCGGCAGCGGCGGTGGGCAGGGAGAGGCGGGAACGCTGACCGGGAACAAGAAGAGACGATCCAGCCTTGGAGCCAAGATGGTGGCCATTGTGGGGCTGTCGCAGTGGAGCAAGAGTACCCTGCAGCTCAACCAGCAAGGTCAGTTGCACTGTGGTCTCACTGTTTTCAACGGGTTGTTTTGTGAGTTGCTGACGGCCATTTTGGGGCAGTGGAGTTATAATAGAAGGAGGGTCCTGTTGCTCAACCAGCAAGGTGGGATTCAGTGTTGTTGCGTTGTAGTGGATTGGGGGAGGGGTAGTTGTTGGAACGGTGGAGTTAGGCCCCTGTTGTTCAACAAACACCCTGTTGTTCAACCAGCAAGGTCAGTTTCACTCTGGTTTCTCTGTTTTCAACTGGTTGTTTTTTGAGTTGTTGACGGCCATTTTGGGGCAGTGGAGCTACTGTAAAAGAAGAGTCCTGTTGCTCAACCAGCAAGGTGGGAGAAATCACAGGCGAACACAGTACATTATTCTTATTGATGAGGTTGCTGTTCGTACTCGGGCTTGGATGAGCACTCTTCCACACTTTCCATCGCTCATGTTTTCTCTCACATGTCTGGTTAATAATACTGTTCCATCTCCTTCCTTCCTTCCTTCCTTCCTTCCTTCCTTCCTTCCTTCCTTCCTTCCTTCCTTCCTTCCTTCCTTCCTTCCTTCCTTCCTTCCTTCCTTCCTTCCTTCCTTCCTTCCTTCCTTCCTTCCTTCCCTTCCTTCCTTCCTTCCGTCATTCCTTCCTTCCTTCCTTCCTTCCTTCCTTCCTTCCTTCCTTCCTTCCTCCCTCCCTCCCTCCCTCCTTCCTTCCTTCCCTCCGTCCCTCCTTCCTTCCGTCCCTCCTTCCCTTCCCTCCTTCCTTCCTTCCCTCCCTCCTTCCTTCCTTCCTTCCTTCCTTCCTTCCTTCCTTCCTTCCTATGACCTCAGTCTACTCTCTCTTTCTCTTCTCCTTGTTGGGTAATACTGTACATGATATACTTCTGACCCCTACTTGTTCCCTCCTTCCTCTGCTTGGAATCTCTCACCATTCCTGCTAGGTCAGAGCAGAATCTCTCACCATTCCTGCTAGGTCAGAGCAGAATCTCTCACCATTCCTGCTAGGTCAGAGCAGAATCTCCATTCCTGCTAGGTCAGAGATTTTGTCACACTCTCTCTCCTTCTCTTTCTCTCCATCTCTCTCACTATCCATTTGAGAGAGGGAGGAGAAGAGAGGGAGGAGAAGAGTAGAGAGGGGAAGAGAGGGAGGAGAGCAGAGGGAGGAGAGCAGAAGGAAGATAAGAACAGATGTAGGAGACCTTACAGTGAAATGTTTAATTACAAGCCCTTAAACAGTAATGAAGTTTTAAGAAAATTCCTAAAAATAAATGATTAAAGAGAAGCAGTAAAATAACAATAGCGAAGCTATATACAGGGTATTACGGTACAGAGTCAATGTGGAGGCTATATACAGGGTATTACAGAGTACAGAGTCAATGTGGAGGATATATACAGGGTATTACGGTACAGAGTCAATGTGGAGGCTATATACAGGGGGTATTACGGTACAGAGTCAATGTGGAGGATATATACAGGGTATTACGGTACAGAGTCAATGTGGAGGCTATATACAGGGGGTACTACAGAGTCAATGTGGAGACTATATACAGGGTATTACGGTACAGAGTCAATGTGGAGGCTATATACAGGGTGTTACGGTACAGAGTCAATGTGGAGGCTATATACAGGGAGTACCGGTACAGGGTGTTAGGTCAAGTCAACGTGGAGGCTATATACAGGGTGTTACGGTACAGAGTCAGTGTATTACAGTACAGGAGGCTATATACAGGGTGTTACGGTACAGAGTCAATGTGGAGACTATATACAGGGTGTTACGGTACAGAGTCTATATACTATATACTTCTCCTCCCTCTATCTCTCTCTCTCTCTCTCTCTCTCTCTCTCTCTCTGGTTAGAGTGTAGGGGGCGGCAGGTAGCCTAGTGGTTAGAGTGTAGAGGAGGCAGGTATCCTAGTGGTTAGAGAGTGGAGAGGAGGCAGGTAGCCTAGTGGTTAGAGTGTAGAGGAGGAGGCTAGTAGCCTAGTGGTTAGAGTTTTGGGACAGCAATTGAAAGGTTGCTCAATTGAATCCCCGAGTTGACAAAATACAAATCTGTCGTTCTGCCCCTGAACAGGCAGTTAACCCAGTGTTCCTAGACATCATTGTAAAAATAATTTGTTCTTAACTGACTTGCCTAGTTAAATAAAGGTTTGCAGGGGGGGGGCATATAGAGAGAAACAAACAAACAACCCAAGGCCCATTTCCATTAGTGAGGCCATTTTGATAAAGCTCTGTGGCATTTCTCTCTCTGACAGGCTCTCTAGGTGTGTAATTCATAAGAAACCAATCAGGTTGAGTGTTGCTGTAGAGGCTCCCAGTGACAGATCCACTGATTGGTTGATGGGGTAGGTCAGATCAAGTAGCACCCTGGGGCTGTTTCCTGATTTGCCCGATCGATCACATTTAGGATTTTAGTAATTTAGCAGACACTTTTATCCAGAACAACTTACAGTTATTGCATCATCATCTTCAGCTAGCGAGGTAGGACAACCACATATCTCACTCATAGTAAGTACAGTCGTGGCCAAAAGTTTTGAGAATGACGCAAATATTAATTTTCACAAAGTTTGCTGCCTCAGTTTGTATGATGGCAATTTGCATATACTCCAGAATGTTATGAAGAGTGATCAGATGAATTGCAATTAATTGCAAAGTCCCTTTTTGCCATGCAAATGAATTGAATCCCCCAAAAAACATTTCCACTGCATTTTCAGCCCTGCCACAAAAGGACCAGCTGACATCATGTCAGTGATTCTCTCGTTAACACAGGTGTGAGTGTTGACGAGGACTGGAAGGCTGGAGATCACTCTGACATGCTGACTGAGTTCGAATAAAAGACTGGAAGCTTCAAAAGGAAGCCAATGCTTGGAATCATTGTTCTTCCTCTGTCAACCATGGTTACCTGCAAGGAAACACGTGCGGTCATTATTGCTTCGCACAAAAAGGGCTTCACAGGCAAGGATATTGATGCCAGTAAGATTGCACCTAAATCAAACATTTATCGGATCATCAAGAACTTCATTGAGAGCGGTTCAATTGTTGTGAAGAAGGCTTCAGGGCGCCAAAGAAAGTCCAGCAAGCACCAGGACTCCTTAATTAAGTTAAGTTGATTCAGCTGCTGGATCAGGACACGACCAGTACAGAGCTTGCTCAGGAATGGCAGCAGGCAGGTGTGAGTGCATCTGCACGCACAGTGAGGCGAAGACTTTTGGAGGATGGCCTGGTGTCAAGAAGGGCAGCAAAGAAGCCACTTCTCTCCAGGAAAAACATCAGGTTCAGACTGATATTCTGCAAAAGGTACAGGGATTGGACTGCTGAGGGGACTGGGGTAAAGTCATTTTCTCTGATGAATCACCTTTCCGATTGTTTGTGGTATCTGGAAAAAAGCTTGTCCGGAGAAGACAAGGTGAGCGCTACCATCAGTCCTGTGTCATGCCAACAGTAAAGCATCCTGAGACCTTTCATGTGTGGGGTTGCTTCTCAGCCAAGGGAGTGGGCTCACTCACAATTTTGCCTAAGAACACAGCCATGAATAAAGAATGCTACCAACACATTCTCTGAGAGCAACTTCTCCCAACCATCCAGGAAAAGTTTGGTGACGAACAATGAGAAAGGGAGAGAGATAGAGGAACGGAGAGAGAGAGAGAGAGAGGAGCGGAGAGAGAGAGAGAGAGAGAGAGAGAGCGGAGACAGAGAGAGAGAGAGAGAGAGAGAGAGAGAGAGAGCAGAGCAGAGGTCAGGATCAGAGCTCCTGCATTTTTCAGCATTTTCTTTAAAAAATATAGATTAGGAGTTAGATAAACTTGGATTTTTTGTTAGGAACACATTCTACCCTCTACAACATAACCCCTACTTCAAATCAAAATTTAAAACCTACAACCTGATTTTGGACGGGTTTACGGAATCACCTGGAAGGTTCACATACAGAACATTCTCTGGAAAACAACAGAAACCTGAAAACACCATCCAACCTGGAACTGAGTGAGTAATGTTTAGTCTGAAACTATATTTTATTTCCAAAAGCCAAGAAGAAAAATACACAACGTTACTTTGTAACGACTGAATTCTAACATAATTCTACCAAGCTTGATACAGCTTCAACTAGCACTGACGTGTCAAGTGAGAGGTGTCAAAGCCCATTAGCCCAACAATGGCAGGGGAGTCACACAGTCTACTCCAACCAAATGGAGAGGCCTTAGAAGCTGCCTCCCGCTGTTCAGAGGTAATTAAAATGCAGCACCCTGTGCATGTAAAGAATGATAAGGCAAGAAAAGATTACAAAATGAAGCTCCTTATGGAAAATCAAGAAACACTTTTTGCTGACTATTACAAAAATGGGAACATCAGCAACCTTATCTTCCACACAAACCATCCCCTGGCATGGCACAGTGCTATATTAGCACACTGCCCCTTTGTTAAGAGAGGGGGGGTTAACGAGGGGTGGAAACTCAGAATACTTGATAACGAGGACTCTGAGTCAGGTAATATAAATATCTTTAAGTCCGGAACAGTAATGGTACAGGGTAACCCCAAACAGTTTCAGATGGACTTTCACCTAATCAAAGAATTAGCCCAGCAGGAGAAGCTCTCCCTTGATAAAGATACCCCCACCCCGAGCGGGTCAGACCAGACCTCTTCATTATGTAACCCCACAGACGAGCAACCCCCAGCGGAGAGTCAACCTCCCAGCACAGATTACCACTCCCTCGTTGAAATGAAGGACAAATTCACCCAGCTGGAGGTAAGACAGGTGGAGCTGGAACAGCAGGTGATTACACTTCAGTCAGCACAGACCCAGACAACAGTCCAGCACAACAAGACCCCCTTAACCAGACCCGGAGAGCTGGAGGTGGACAGAGACATATCTGCACTCTGGACTGTGGTGAGACAACTTCAACAGGAGAAAGAGCAGAATCAGGAGAGGAACAGAGCACTAGAGGAGAGGATCAGACTGCTGGTGGAGGAGAGGTTGAGGGGGATGGAGGAGAGGGTGAGGGGGACGGAGGAGAGGTTGAGGGGGACGGCGTGTGACAGAGAACAACCCACTAGAGAGGTGGCCACCCCCACAGAGAAGCCAGCAGAACAGCCCACCTCAGCACCTGACAAAAGTCCTGACACCATAGCAGAACAGTCCACACCAGACCCTGACCATAGAGTCGACATCACAGCAGAACAGACAAATGAAGAACCACAAGCCCAGCGGCTCTCACCCCCTCTCAGCACCCCCCCTGTCAGCCACCCTGATAGCCCTTCTGACAACCCCCTCACACCCACTGAGGACAAACACAAGACACAGATTGTACTACTTATGGACTCAAATGGGAAATATATAGAAGAAAAAAAACTTTTTCCCAAACACAGTGTGTCTAAACTCTGGTGTCCAAACACCCAGCGCGCCCTCGACCTTCTGTCTGAGGACCAACTAGGTTCACCCAGCCACATAATAATACACACAGGCACAAACGACCTGAGAGCACAGCAGGAAAGGGTGGCCACAGCACTGAAGGGAGTGATTGAAAAGGCTTCTTCTACTTTCCCCAACCCACAAGTGGTTATCTCCACCCTGCTACAATACAGCGGGTAAACGCAAGTATTTCCCGTGACTGTGCCTCAAAACCAAATGTTTTCCTGGCCCACCACTCCACCCTGGACTTGAACAGCCTCTATGACCAGGTCCACCTCTACAAGGCAGCAGTGCCCACCTTTGCCCGGACTCTAAAGAACATCGCTCTGAAACGTATCCCCAACACTTCACACAGGAGCAACAGATCAATAGACACCCCACCCAGACCAGCGAGACACCCTCCCAGACCTGCAGGACCCCCCCTGGACCTACACATAGAGGACCCACGCCAAGAGGAATTACATCCAAACCACAGTACACCCAGACACATCCACACCCCCACCCCAACCAATCAACACCCCCCCACGTCAACCATGCGCACACCCCATTTAGGCCCCCTCAGATCAGACCTATGCCACTCCTGCCCACCCCATGCACCCCACCCCCGCAAAGAGGGCCTCAACATGGAAGCCACACATACGCCCAGGTAGTGAGCGGGCAAACAGTCCCAACCCCCACTCTCACACTCGCCCAAGCCAATGGCATGTACCAGATGCTCAGCAGGCTCTGCTCACACTTACTGGCCTGAGGCCAAACCACGACCAACAACATTGGACACTCTATGGAACAAAAAGCCTTCACTATATCATCCTGGAATATCCAAGGCCTGAGGTCATCTGCCTTTGGCCTAAAGAGCAGAAACCCGGACTTCACCAAAGAAATCGGTAATACAGACATTGTCATCCTGCAAGAAACCTGGTATAGAGGAGACGGACCCACTGGTTGCCCTCTAGGTTACAGAGAGCTGGTAGTCCCATCCACCAAACTACCAGGTGTGAAACAGGGAAGGGACTCAGGGGGTATGCTAATTTGGTATAGAGCAGACCTAACTCACTCCATTAAATTAATCAAAACAGGAACATTCTACATTTGGCTAGAAATTCAAAAGGAAATTATCCTAACAGAGAAAAATGTCCTCCTGTGTGCTACCTATATCCCCCCACTAGAATCCCCATATTTTAATGAAGACAGCTTCTCCATCCTGGAGGGGGAAATCAATCATTTCCAGGCCCAGGGACATGTACTAGTCTGTGGCGACCTAAATGCCAGAACCGGACAAGAACCTGACACCCTCAGCACACAGGGGGACAAACACCTGCCTGGAGGTGACAGCATTCCCTCCCACATATGCCCCCCTAGGCACAACTATGACAACATAACCAACAAAAACGGGTCACAACTCCTGCAGCTCTGTCGCACGCTGGGTATGTTCATAGTCATCGGTAGGCTTCGAGGGGACTCCTATGGTAGGTACACCTATAGCTCATCTCTTGGCAGTAGTACTGTAGACTACTTTACCACTGACCTCAACCCAGAGTCTCTCAGAGCGTTCACAGTCAGCCCACTGACACCCCTATCAGACCACAGCCAAATCACAGTCTACTTAAACAGAGCAATTCTCAATCATGAGGCATCAAAGCCAAAGGAACTGAGTAACATTAAGAAATGCTATAGATGGAAGGAATGCAGTTTGGAAACCTACCAAAAAACAATTAGGCAACAACAAATTCAATCCCTTTTAGACAATTTCCTGGGTAAAACGTTCCACTGTAATAGTGAAGGTGTAAACTTGGCAGTAGAAAATCTTAACAGTATATTTGACCTCTCAGCTTCCCTATCAAATCTAAAAATCTCAAATAGAAAACCGAAGAAAATTAACAATAATGACAAATGGTTTGATGAAGAATGCAAAAATCTAAGAAAGAAATTGAGAAACCTGTCCATCCAAAAACATAGTGACCCGGAAAACCTGAGTCTACGCCTTCACTATGGTGAATCACTAAAACAATACAGAAATACAATACGGAAAAAGAAGGAACAGCATGTCAGAAATCAGCTCAATGCAATTGAAGAATCCATAGACTCTAACCACTTCTGGGAAAATTGGAAAACACTAAACAAACAACAACACGAAGAATTATCTATCCAAAATGGAGATGTATGGGTAAACCACTTCTCCAATCTTTTTGGCTCTATAACAAAGAATAAAGAGCAAAAACATATACATGATCAAATACAGATCTTAGAATCAACTATTAAAGACTACCAGAACCCACTGGATTCTCCAATTACATTGGATGAGTTACAAGACAAAATAAAAACCCTCCAACCCAAAAAGGCCTGTGGTGTTGATGGTATCCTCAATGAAATGATCAAATATACAGACAACAAATTCCAATTGGCTATACTAAAACTCATTAACATCATCCTTAGCTCTGGCATCTTACCCAATATTTGGAGCCAAGGACTGATCACCCCAATCCACAAAAGTGGAGACAAATTTGACCCCAATAACTGCCGTGGAATATGTGTCAACAGTAACCTTGGGAAAATCCTCTGCATTATCATTAACAGCAGACTCGTACATTTCCTCAATGAAAACAATGTACTGAGCAAATGTCAAATTGGCTTTTTACCAAATTACCGTACAACAGACCATGTATTCACCCTGCACACCCTAATTGACAACCAAACCAACCAAAACAAAGGCAAAGTCTTCTCATGCTTTGTTGATTTCAAAAAAGCCTTCGATTCAATTTGGCATGAGGGTCTGCTATACAAACTGATGGAAAGTGGTGTTTGGGTTAAATCATACAACATTATAAAATCCATGTATACAAACCAAAATTGGCAAAAAACACACATGTATTTCCACGGGGGGCGAGACAGTAATTATGCTTAGCCCCACCCTCTTCGACATATATATCAACAAATTGGTGAGGGCACTAGAACAGTCTGCAGCACCCGGCCTCACCCTACTAGAATCTGAAGTCAAATGTCTGCTGTTTGCTGATGATCTGGTGCTTCTGTCCCCAACCGAGGAGGGCCTACAGCAGCACCTAGATATTCTGCACAGACTCTGTCAGACCTGGGCTCTGACAGTAAATCTCAGTAAGACAAAAATAATGGTGTTCCAAAAAAGGTCCAGTCACCAGGACCACAAATACAAATTCCATCTAGACACTGTTGCCCTAGAGCACACAAAAAACTATACATACCTTAGCCTAAACATCAGCGCCACAGGTAACTTCCACAAAGCTGTGAACGATCTGAGAGACAAGGCAAGAAGGGCCTTCTATGCCATCAAAAGGAACATCAATTTTGACATACCAATTAGGATCTGGCTAAAAATACTTGAATCAGTTATAGAACCCATTGCCCTTGATGGTTGTGAGGTCTGGGGTCCGCTCACCAACCAAGACTTCACAATATGGGACTCTACAAGCAGAATTCTGCCAAAACAGCCTACAACCTAAAACACCAAATAATGCATGCAGAGCAGAATTAGGCCAATACCCGCTAATTTTCAAAATCCAGAAAAGAGCCGTTAAATTCTACAACCACCCTAAAAGGAAGCGATTCCCAAACCTTCCATAACAAACCATTCCCCCTACAGAAAGATGAACCTGGAGAAGAGTCCCTCAAGCAAGCTTCTGTCAAATGTATGATTACAGAGACCAACAAAGAATTTGAAAACAAATCCAATTTTGAAGACAGTACACAAACAACAAGTGTGTGGTTAAAATTGGCAAAAAACACACATTTTTTCACACAGGGTCGTGGGGTTAGACAGGGATGCAGCTTAAGCCCCACCCTCTTCGACATATATATCAACGAATTGGCGCGGGCAATAGAAAAGTCTGCAGCACCCGGCCTCCCCCTGCTAGAATCCGAAGTCAAATGTCAAATGTCTGCTGTGCTTCTGTCACCAACCAAGGAGGGCCTACAGCAGCACCTAGATCTTATGCACAGATTCTGTCAGACCTGGGCCTGACAGTAAATCTCAGTAAGACCAAAATTATGGTGTTCCAAAAAAGGTCCAGTCACCAGGACCACAAATACAAATTCCATCTAGACACTGTTGCCCTAGAGCACACAAAAAACTATACATACCTTGGCCTAAACATCAGCGCCACAGGTAACTTCCACAAAGCTGTGAACGATCTGAGAGACAAGGCAAGAAGGGCATTCTATGCCATCAAAAGGAACATAAATTTCAACATACCAATTAGGATTTGGCTAAAAATACTTGAATCAGTCATAGAGCCCATTGCCCTTTATGGTTGTGAGGTCTGGGGTCCGCTCACCAACCAAGACTTCACAAAATGGGACAAACACCAAATTGAGACTATGCACGCAGAATTCTGCAAAAATATCCTCCGTGTACAACGTAGAACACCAAATAATGCATGCAGAGCAGAATTAGGCCGATACCCACTAATTATCAAATTCCAGAAAAGAGCCGTTAAATTCTACAACCACCTAAAAGGAAGCGATTCCCAAACCTTCCATAACAAAGCCATCACCTACAGAGAGATGAACCTGGAGAAGAGTCCCCTAAGCAAGCTGGTCCTGGGGCTCTGTTCACAAACACAAACACACCCTACAGAGCCCCAGGACAACAGCACAATTAGACCCAACCAAATCATGAGAAAACAAAAAGATAATTACTTGACACATTGGAAAGAATTAACAAAAAAAACAGAGCAAACTAGAATGCTATTTGGCCCTACACAGAGAGTACACAGCGGCGGAATACCTGACCACTGTGACTGACCCAAAATTAAGGAAAGCTTTGACTATGTACAGACTCAGTGAGCATAGCCTTGCTATTGAGAAAGGCCGCCGTAGGCAGACATGGCTCTCAAGAGAAGACAGGCTATGTGCTCACTGCCCACAAAATGAGGTGGAAACTGAGCTGCACTTCCTAACCTCCTGCCCAATGTATGACCATATTAGAGAGACATATTTCCCTCAGATTACACAGACCAACAAAGAATTCGAAAACAAATCCTATTTTGATAAACTCCCATATCTACTGGGTGAAATTCCACAGTGTGCCATCACAGCAGCAAGATTCGCGACCTGTTGCCACGAGAAAAGGGCAACCAGTGAAGATCAAACACCATTGTAAATACAACCCATATTTATGCTTATTTATTTTATCTTGTGTCCTTTAACCATTTGTACGTTGTTAAAACACTGTATATAAATATAATATGACATTTGTAATGTCTTTATTGTTTTGAAACTTCAGGTATGTGTAATGTTTACTGTTAATTTGTATTGTTTTTCACTTTATATATTCACTTTATATATTATCTACCTCACTTGCTTTGGCAATGTTAACACATGTTTCCCATGCCAATAAAGCCCTTGAATTGAATTGAGAGAGAGAGAGGGGGGTCACAGGGGAGAGAGTATGTCAGCGTCTCATTATTACAGGCTGTTGTTATTACCATACTATTGCCTTCAGGGCGGTGTGCTCTGTGTTCCTGTGTTGTATTCTGGCTATTTGCTGCTATTTTTCACCCAATTTAAACTGTTGTTTGGGTGCTGCTCCGTGGCTGATAACAACGAGTTAAGTATAACTATAAGAAACGTAAGATGTGTCGAATCATTTGTACCCAGCTCAGGGCTCCAGCTTTGCATTCGAGAAGAGGATCTTTTGTTGCTGAGATTTACATAAATTCACTGAAAACCCACTAATACACGGTTACATTAACAGTGTTAGACGTTGCATCTTTTTTGGCCGGCTAATAGCCACCGATTAAAAGAAACGTTCGAATCCTATTGCTGCAGGATTATTTTGCCAAAATTAAGACCGAACACCTGTAGACATTAGTGTCTTAAAATAATAAATAAATAAATAATAATAAATAATGACTTCTGTCAACGCTGCTTCCCAGAGAGAGAGAGACGAGTCTAGTCTGCAGGGTTATTAAGTGTGGTAGTTATTAATAGACGGATCTGTCTGTCTCTCGCTCTCTGTCTGTCTCTGTCTGTCTCTCTCTCTCTCTCTCTTCCTCTCTCGCTCTCTCCTCCTCTGTCTCTCTCTCTCTCTGTCCTCTCTCTCTCTCTCTCTCTCTCTCCTCCTCTCTCTCTCTCTCTCTCCTCCTCTCTCTCTCTCTCCTCCTCTGTCTCTCTGTCTCTCTCAATTCAATTCAAGGGGCTTTATTGGCATGGGAAACATATGTTTACATTGCCAAAGCAAGTGAGGTAGATAATAAACAAAAGTGAAACAAAACAAATAATGACAAAACAAAGGAAATAAAGGTCAGAACGTGACAATGGGTTGTATTTACAATGGTGTTTGTTTGTTCTTCACTGGTTGAACTTTTCTCATGGCAACAGGTCACACATCTTGCTGCTGTGATGGCACACTGGTATTTCACCCAGTAGATATGGGAGTTTATCAAAAAAAAAATTCAAATTCTTTGTGGATCTGTGTAATCTGAGGGAAATCTGTGTCTCTAATATGGTCATCCATTTTGCAGGAGGTTAGGAAGTGCAGCTCAGTTTCCACCTCATTGTGTGGGCAGTGAGCACATAGCCTGTCTTCTCTTGAGAATCTCTCTCTCTCTCTGTCTCTCTCTCTCTCTCTCTCTCTCTCTCTCTCTCTCCTTTCTCTCTCTCTCTCTCTCTCTCTCTCTCTCTCTCTCTCTCTCTCTCTGTCTCTCTCTCTCTCTCTCTCTCTCTCTCTCTCTCTCTCTGTCTCTCTCTCTCTCTCTCTCTCTCTCTCTTTCCCTTTCTCTCTCTCTCCCCTTCTGTCTCTCTGTCTCTCTGTCTCTCTCTCTCTCTCTCTCTCTCTCTCTCTCTCTCTCTCTCTCTCTCTGTCTCTCTCTCTCCCCCTCTCTCTCTGTCTCTCACTCTCTTCTGTGTTCCATGTCTTTACTACCCTAATAAGATAGTTGGTATTCAGATCACTTCCTGTTTCAAACATAAAGACCTAATAACTGTCACATGACAGAGTAGATTACAAGCTTAGTTTAACACAACAATAAAACACCCGTCCACACAGCCTCAATCCTCTGCTGAACACTGAACTCCTCCTCTCATAACACTGTATGGAAGCAGGGGTTTGGGAGAGATCTCATGTCATGTCATGTACTTTTACCTTCTCTCTCTCTCTCTCTCTCCCTTCCTTCTCCCCCTCTCTCTCTCGCCCTCCTCTCTCACCCTCCTTCTCTCTCCACTCTCCTCTTTTAAGTATGGACTCAGTGTCTGACACATACAAGTAATATTTCTAAAAGCCTATCAGTTCTCCTGCAGTGTGGTTAGATGATGCTGCTCTACACACACACACACACACACACACACACACACACACACACACACACACACACACACACACACACACACACACACACACACACACACACACACACACACACACACACTGTTATATGAGGCAGGTCTACACCAGCTGTGATGGTCCATCTCATCTCTCTCACGTTGTCTCATCCCTTCCTTTGTTTCTCACTACCCTCCTGCTGTGAGTCTCCTATTTTCTCTGTCCATCCCTCTTCTATCGCTCCTCTCTTCATCTTCTCGTGTCTCTCTCTTTCTCTCTATCGCACAGTCTCAATCTTTTCTTGCCAAGCTTTCCTTTTGAGAGATCTCTCTTTCTCCCTCGTTATTTAGTCTATTCTTAGTGTGTTTTAACTGTAGCCGAGATCTAACCGAGCCTGTCATAACCGACCCTGTCATAAACGAGCCTGTCATCACCGAGCCTGTCGTAACCGAGCCTGTCGTAACCGAGTCTGTCATCACCGAGCCTGTCGTAACCGAGCCTGTCGTAACCGAGCCTGTCATAAACGAGCCTGTCATCACCGAGCCTGTCATCACCGAGCCTGTCGTAACCGAGCCTGTCGTAACCGAGCCTGTCGTAACCGAGCCTGTCATCACCGAGCCTGTCGTCACCGAGCCTGTCGTAACCGAGCCTGTCGTAACCGAGCCTGTCGTAAACGAGCCTGTCGTAACCGAGGGTTATTCAGTGTGGTAGCAGAGAGCGTCTAGTCAGCAGGGTTATTCAGTGTGGTAGCAGAGAGACAGATCCGTCTAGTCAGCAGGGTTACTCAGTGTGGTAGCAGAGAGACAGATCCATCTAATCAGCAGGGTTACTCAGTGTGGTAGCAGAGAGACAGATCTGTCTAGTCAGCAGGGTTACTCAGTGTGGTAGCAGGGATACTTTTTGAAACTGCGACCTTTATTCACCAGCCTCCACATTTTGACTGGCTCGGCGAGAGAAATCACGTTTGCCCTCCCCCTGTGGATGTAACGGATCTAGCTAAAACATTTACCGCAAATTGAATGTTACATTTTGTAAGCTGGGCCTCGCTGTTCATGAAACTGTTCCCAAAGGTGTTCGATGGGGATGAGGTCAGGGCTCTGTGCAAGCCAGTCAAGTTCTTCCACACCGATCTCGATTTCCCTTCACTGGAACTAAGGGGACCTGGCCCAAACCATGAAAAAACAGGCCCAGAACATTATTCCTCCTCCACCAATTTTTACAGTTGGCACTATGCATTTGGGGCAGGTAGCGTTTTTCTCCTGGCATCCGCCAAACCCAGATTCGTCTGGTGACTCCAGAGAATGCATTTCCACTGCTTCAGATTGGCTGTGAGTTTTACACCACTCCAGCTGACGCTTGGCATTGCGCATGGTGATCTTATGCTTGTGTGGTGCTGCTCGGCCATGGATACCCATTTAATGAAGCTCCCGACGAACAGCTATTGTGCTGATGTTGCTTCCAGACGCAGTTTGGAACTCGGTAATGAGTGTTGCAACCCGAGAACAGATCATTTTTACGCCCAAAGCGACTCAGCACTCACGTTCTGTGAGCTTGTGTGGCCTACCACTTCGCAGCTGAGCCGTTGTTGCTCCTAGACATTTCCACTTCACAATAACAGCACTTACAGTTGACCGTGGCAGCTCTAGCAGGGCAGAAGTTTGACGAAAGGTGCCACGTTGAAAGTCACTGAGCTCTTCAGTACGGGCCATTCTACTGCCATTGTTTGTCTATGGAGATTGCATGGATGTGTGCTCGATTTTATACACCTGTCAGCAACAGGTATGTCTGAAATATCCGAATCCACTAATTTGAAGGAGTGTCCACATACTTTTGGCCATGTAGAGTATTTATTCATAATCAGATGAAATATCACAAGAGGTAAATAGCAATAATGTTAAAAACAATGTAAAAAGAAGCATTTTCATGTCCCTGACAAACGGGAGAAATTTATCAGGGGGGATAGACCCATGTTACCATGACGACGTAGACGGCCTTTGCTGGGCTTTTGTTTCTGTTTACTGCTGCTGCCGCTTCTTTAACTCATCATAACTCATTTAACTCATCACATTTAACTCATCCTAACTCATTTAACTCATCATATTTAACTCATCATAACTCATTTAACTCATCATATTTAACTCATCATAACTCATTTAACTCATCATATTTAACTCATCATAACTCATTTAACTCATCATATTTAACTCATTGTTTCTTTAACTCATCCACCCGCTGCATAACGTCAGTGTCCAAAGGATCCTCAGCTGTCTTCCTCTTCCTGGCCACTGCAGCTGGTTCAGGGAGATGATGGCGGAGGTTGATGGGAGATGCAGGTCAGAGAGCAACGTGTGCGTTCTCGGACGGTGGGTTGGGTGCTGGTGAGAAGAGCTTGGGCTTTAGGGAGAGGGGGCAGGATCGGTGATGAACCAGGCCAGGGTGATGAACCAGACCAGGGTGGTGATGAACCAGGCCAGGGTGATGAACCAGACCAGGCTGGTGATGAACCAGGCCAGGGTGATGAACCAGACCAGGGTGATGACCAGGCCAGGGTGATGAACCAGGCCAGGGTGATGAACCAGGCCAGGATCGGTGATGAACCAGACCAGGGTGATGAACCAGACCAGGGTGATGAATGAGGCCAGGGAGGTGATGAACCAGACCAGGATGATGAACCAGGCCAGGGTGATGAACCGGACCAGGGTGATGAACCAGGCCAGGGTGATGAACCAGACCAGAGTGATGAACCAGACCAGGGCAATGAACCAGACGAGGGTGATGAACCAGACCAGGGTGATGAACCAGGCCAGGGTGATGAACCAGGCCAGGGTGATGAACCAGGCCAGGATGATGAACCAGACCAGGGTGATGAACCAGACCAGGGTGATGATGAACCAGGCCAGGGTGATGAACCAGGCCAGGATGATGAACCAGACCAGGGTGATGAACCAGACCAGGGTGATGATGAACCAGGCCAGGGTGATGAACCAGGCCAGGATGATGAACCAGACCAGGGTGATGAACCAGGCCAGGGTGATGAACCAGACCAGGGTGATGAACCAAGCCAGGGTGGTGATGAACCAAGCCAGGGTGATGAATAGGCCACGGTGATGAACCAGACCAGGGTGATGATGAACCAGACCAGGGAGGTGATGAACCAGACCAGGGTGATGAGGAACCAGACCAGGGTGATGATGAACCAGACCAGGATGATGATGAACCAGGCGAGGGTGATGAACCAGACCAGGGTGATGAACCAGGCCAGGGTGATGAACCAGGCCAGGATCGGTGATGAACCAGACCAGGGTGATGAACCAGACCAGGGTGATGAATGAGGCCAGGGAGGTGATGAACCAGACCAGGGTGATGAACCAGGCCAGGGTGATGAACCGGACCAGGGTGATGAACCAGGCCAGGGTGATGAACCAGGCCAGGGTGATGAACCAGACCAGAGTGATGAACCAGACCAGGGCGATGAACCAGACCAGGGTGATGAACCAGACCAGGGTGATGAACCAGGCCAGGGTGATGAACCAGGCCAGGGTGATGAACCAGGCCAGGATGATGAACCAGACCAGGGTGATGAACCAGACCAGGGTGATGATGAACCAGGCCAGGGTGATGAACCAGGCCAGGATGATGAACCAGACCAGGGTGATGAACCAGACCAGGGTGATGATGAACCAGGCCAGGGTAATGAACCAGGCCAGGATGATGAACCAGACCAGGGTGATGAACCAGGCCAGGGTGATGAACCAGACCAGGGTGATGAACCAAGCCAGGGTGGTGATGAACCAGACCAGGGTGATGAATAGGCCAGGGTGATGAACCAGACCAGGGTGATGATGAACCAGACCAGGGAGGTGATGAACCAGACCAGGGTGATGAGGAACCAGACCAGGGTGATGATGAACCAGACCAGGGTGATGATGAACCAGGCCAGGGTGATGAACCAGACCAGGGTGATGAACCAGGCCAGGGTGATGAACCAGGCCAGGATGATGAACCAGACCAGGGTGATGATGAACCAGTCCAGGGTGATGAATAGGCCAGGGTGATGAACCAGACCAGGGTGATGATGAACCAGACCAGGGAGGTGATGAACCAGACCAGGGTGATGAGGAACCAGACCAGGGTGATGATGAACCAGACCAGGGTGATGATGAACCAGGCCAGGGTGATGAACCAGACCAGGGTGATGAACCAGGCCAGGGTGATGAACCAGACCAGGGTGATGAATGATGCCAGGGAGGTGATGAACCAGACCAGGATGATGAACCAGACCAGGGTGATGATGAACCAGACCAGGGTGATGAACCAGACCAGGGTGATGAACCAGACCAGGGTGATGATGAACCACCTGTAGATGGGTCTTCGGGGTTCTGCTCTGTCTCTGGACAGCCCTAAACACCACTCCCAACCCACACCTACAAGCAGATGACCAATACATTAGAATACATTAGAATATATTAGATATTAGCCTGATATATTAGGCTACTTTGAGTTCAAATGCTTACTCAGAACAACTGATTATTATTAAACTACTCTGTTACACCAAGTTTGATTCTCCTGCAACTTCCCTGCCACCTACACACACGACATGACATTGAGTATTGTTCAAGTAGACTGTGATTTTCTCCATCTCTCTCTCTCTCTTTCTAGTTTAATTATGTATTCATTAATTATTAACCCTTTCCACTCTCTGTTAATATCTCTCGTCTTTTTTGTTAGTGTTCTTCAATCCTTCAGCTTTGTCTCTCTAATCAAAAGCAGATCAATTCAGTATCAAATTACATGGTACCTCACTGTAATTAATTATAACAGTTAGATAACAAACCTCTGTAACACACACACACACACACACACACACACACACACACACACACCCACACACACACACACACACACACACACACACACACACACACACACACACACACACACACACACACACACACGAACACACACACACACACACACACACTCACACACACACACACACACACACGTACGAATACACACTCAGACACACACACATTAACACACACGGCTATGATCGCGTCGACAGAGATTGTCGCCTCACTTCTAGTTCTTAGGAAACTATGCAGTATTTATTTAACCAAGGAAATCTCATGTCTTATTACATATTGGATATAAGAGCAACGTCAACTCACCAACATTACGACCAGGAAAACGACTTTCCCGAAGCAGATCATCTGTTTGGACCTCCACCCTGGACATGGGATCTAATTCCAGTAGTCGACCCATAACAACGGCGCCACAGAAGGGGCAGGCGAAGCGGCCACCTGGTCAGGCTCCGTAGACGGGCACATTGCCCACCACTCCAGAGATTAATACTAGCCAATGTCCAGTCTCTTGACAACAAGGTAGACGGAATTCGAACGAGGGTTGCCTTCCAGAGAGACATCAGAGATTGCAACATTCTCTGTTTCACGGAAACATGGCTCTCTCTGGATATGTTGTCGGAATGCTTTATGATTAACGACTCATGGTGTAATCATAACAACATACAGGAACTCAAGACCTTCTGCTCACCCAACCTATAATTCCTTGCAATCAATTGTCGGCCATTTTACCTACCAAGAGAATTCTCGTCAGTTATAGTCACAACTGTGTCCATTCCCCCTGAAGCAGACACCAAGGCGGCCATCAAGGAACTTCACTGGGCTAAATGGAAACCATATATCCTGAGGCTGAATTTATTGTAGTTTTAGGATTTTAACAAATAAAATTTGAGAACAAGGCTACCTAAATTCTAGCAGCATATTGATTGCACTACGCGCGGGGGTAATACCCTCGACCACTGCTACTCTAACTTCTGCAATGCATACAAAACTGAAAGTGCGATCCACCGCATTTAACCATGGAAAGAGGTCTGGGAATATGGCTAAATATTAACACTGTAGTTATTTCCTCCGCAAGGCAATCAAACAAGTCGAAATGCCGGTACTGGGACAAGGTGGAGTCACAATTCAACGGCTCAGACACGAGACGTATGTGGCGGTGTCTACAGGAAGTCATGGACTACAAAAAGAAAACCAGCCATGTTACGGACACCGACGTCTTGCTTCCAGACAAACTAAACACCTTCTTTGCCCGCTTTGAGGATAATACAGTGCCACTGATGCGGCCCACTACCAAACACTGCGGGCCCTCCCTCTCCTTCTCCGTGGCCGACGTGAGTTAAACATTTAAACTTGTTAACCCTCGCAAGGCTGCTGGTCCAGACGGCATCCCTAGCCGCGTCCTCAGAGCATGGTGGTGTGCTTACGGACATATTCAATCGCTCCCTATCCCAGTCTGTTGTCTCCACATGCTTCAAGATGGCTACCATAGTTCCTGTACCCAAGAAGGCAAAGATTACTGAACTAAATGACCCTCTCCCCGTAGTACTCACTTCTGTCATCATGAAGTGCTTTGAGAGGCTAGTCAAGGATCATATCACCTCCACCTTACCGGTCACCCTAGACCCACTCCAGTTTGCATACCGCCCCAACAGGTCCACAGACAACGCAATCGCCATCACACTGCACACTGCCCTAACCCATCTGGACAAGAGGAATACCTATGTACGAATGCTGTTCATTGGCTGCAGCTACAGCTCAGAATTCAACACTATAGTACCCTCCAAGCTCATCATCAAGCTGGAGGCCCTGGGTCTCAACCCTGCCCTGTGCAACTGGGTCCTGGACTTTCTGACGGGCCGTCCCCAGGTAGTGAAGGTAGGAAACAACATCTCCACTTTGCTGACCCTCAACACTGGGGCCCCACAAGGGTGTGTACTCAGCCCCCTCCTGTACTCCCTGTTCACCATGACTGTGTGGCCATGCACGCCTCCAACTCAATCATCAAGTTTGCAGACGACATAACAGTAGTGGGCTTGATTACCAACAACGACGAGATGGCCTACAGGGAGGAGGTGAGGGCACTCTGAGTGTGGTGTCAGGAAACCAACCTCTCACTTAATGTCAACAAAACAAAGGAGATGATCGTGGATTTCAGGAAACAACAGAGGGAGCACCCCCCTATCCACATCGATAGTAGTGGAGAAGGTGGAAAGTTTTAAGTTCCTCGGCGTACACATCACTGACAAACTGAATTGGTCCACCCACACAGAGCGTTCTTCAGGAGGCTGAAGAAATTTGGCTTGTCACCCAAAACCCTGACAAACTTTTACAGATGCACAATCGAGAGCATCCTGTTGGTCTGTATCACAGCCTGGTACGGCAACTGCACCGCCCTCAACCACAAGGCTCTCCAGAGGGTGGTGCGGTCTGCACAACGCATCACCGGGGGAAAACTACCTGCCCTCCATGACACCTACAGCACCCGATGTCATATTTCAAGTACCTCATTGGACCAACTCTGCTCTCTGCTATTTGTGTAAATGTTTGTCTTTTAAATGAATCTTGTGGTTTCCTACAGTGTCTTTGCCATGTCTTTAACACACCTATACATAGTCTATACAGGCCTAACTCTAAATGAATACACTATTATCCGTATGTGTAGTGATTATGGTTTACAGAGAAAGCACACTACCGAGTGCACTGCCTGTCTTATAAGAGGCTTTAGTACAGCTCTAGCCATCAGGGTTGGGCTTAATTCCATTTAAATTCCAGACAATTCAATAAGTACAATTACATTCTCTTCAATGCTTTTCAATTAGAAACATTTGGAATTGGAATTTTGGTTTACTTTCTGAATGGACTGGAATTGAAATGTAATTGACCCTAATCCTGCTGTCCTGTCCTGTCTGAACATGTTTGGAGCTGGGTTGCCCTTAATGTAGTGAATTAGAGAAATGAAACCACTAATCTAGACACACGCACATACACTTCATCACTGCCCTGGCCTGGTTCATCACCGCCCTGGCCTGGTTCATCACCGCCCTGGCCTGGTTCATCACCAATCCACATTTAGGACAGCATAGAGAATCTAGACACACACACATACACTTCTGTGTGAGTCCTTTCTGAGAAATCCACATTTAGGACAGCATACGTATGGGACCTTAACAACTTTTGGTGTGTGTGTGTGTGTGTGTGTGTGTGTGTGTGTGTGTGTGTGCGTGTGCGTGTGCGTGTGTGCGTGAGTGTGTGTGTGTGTGTGTGTGTGTGTGTGTGTGTGTGTGTGTGTGTGTGTGTGTGTGTGTGTGTGTGTGTGTGTGTGTGTGTGTGTGTGTGTGCGTTCATCACTGGGGACTCCAATAATTGTATTTTTTATTTATTTTTTATTTCACCTTTATTTAACCAGGTATTTATATATATATATAACCCTAACCCTTTATTTAACCAGGTAGGCTAGTTGAGAACAACTGCGACCTGGCCAAGATAAAGCATAGCAGTGTGAACAGACAACACAGAGTTACACATGGAGTAAACAATTAACAAGTCAATAACACAGTAGAAAAAAAAGAAAAAAGAGAGTCTATATACATTGTGTGCAAAAGGCATGAGGAGGTAGGTGAATAATTACAATTTAGCAGATTAACACTGGAGTGATAAATGATTAGATGGTCATGTGCAGGTAGAGATACTGGTGTGCAAAAGAGCAGAAAAGTAAATAAATACAGTGCCTTGCGAAAGTATTCGGCCCCCTTGAACTTTGCGACCTTTTGCCACATTTCAGGCTTCAAACATAAAGATATAAAACTGTATTTTTTTGTGAAGAATCAACAACAAGTGGGACACAATCATGAAGTGGAACGACATTTATTGGATATTTCAAACTTTTTTAACAAATCAAAAACTGAAAAATTGGGCGTGCAAGTTACCCCCAGCCATAAGAAGTAAAATAGTGAAACTTAGCAAAACAAACAATAAACAAACAAACAAACGAAACAACAAACCGTGACAACAGAGGTGCTACATACACTTACTCAAAACGATATCCCATAACACACAGGTGGAAAAATGCTACTTAAGTATGATAAATACTAAATAATATATATATAAATAATAATAAATTCAATATGATCCCCAATTAGAGACAACGATAGCCAGCTGTCTCTAATTGGGAAACATACCAAAACACCAACATAGAAAAAAACAAACAAGAACCCCCCACATAGAAAATATAAACTAGACTAAATCCCTAGTCACGCCCTGACCTACTGTACCATAGAAAATAAAGGCTTCCTATTGGTCAGGAAGATATAACAGCTAACCTACATGCCTTTTGTTGTGGCTGTTATGGCACTTGTATGTAGCCTTATGACAGATGGGTCATAACTGGTCTTTATACTAATATGTTGTATTTATGTCAGCTTTATATATATGCCTGGTAAGCTAGTTACAATTGCGACCTGGCCAAGATAAAGCATAGCAGTTCGACACATACAACAACACAGAGTTACACATGGAATAAACAAAAACATACAGTCAATAATACAGTAGAACTAAAGAAAACAAAAAGGTCTATATACAGTGAGTTTAAATGAGTTAAAACTTCTTTCTTCTACTTGAGACGCAGATGTCTCAAGTAGACACCTGGAAATGCAAATGCGCTACGCTAAATGCTAAATGTACTCGTTAAAACTCAAACGTGCATCAAAATTCACAAGCAGGGTATTGTTGTGAACCTAGCCAACAAGTCAGATTTTTAAAATGCTTTTCGGCGAAAGCATGAGAAGCTATTATCTGATAGCGTGCAACACCCCACAATGCCTGAATGCGATGTAAACAAAGATATAGCTTAGCCGGCGCTACACAAAACGCAGAAATAAAATATAAAACATTCATTACCTTTGACGAGCTTCTTTCTTGGCACTCCTATATGCCCCATAAACATCACTATTGGGTCTTTTTTTCGTTTAAATCGGTCCATATATACCCAAAATAGCTTTCTATGGAAGCTGTGTCATTCAGAAAAAAACATCGTTTTTAAACGCTGCGTCATTTTTTAAAATTAAAAAAGTTGACGATAAACTTTCACAAAACACTTCGAAATCCTTTTGTAATCCAACTTTAGGTATTAGTAAACGTTTATAATCTATCAAAATGATTACAGGGCGATGTATATTCAATAGCTCCTCGTCTGCAAATCAATGGCTGCCAATGTCCACATTGAAAACATCCTGGTGGAGACCGGAAGAAACGGAATCCAGATAGTTGGATTTTCCAACAAAAAATTCCATTGAAAATGACGACAATGGCGACATCGTGTGGAATTTGTATGAATTGCATGCAGGGCGATATTACATTTTGTCCCCTTTTAACAACCCATGAAAGTGACTTATGGAAATTATTTTTAGCTTTCAGAGAGCAGTTTTTCTTGCGTTTTTCAATGAAACACACGATCTGTTATAGTCACAGCCGTGATTTAACCAGTTTTAGAAACTTCAGAGTGTTTTCTATCCACACATACTAATCATATGCATATACTATATTCCTGGCATGAGTAGCAGGACGCTGAAAAGTTGCGCGATTTTTAACAGAATGTTCGAAAAAGGAGGGGGTAGAAGTAAGAGGTTAAATTAAGGCAATAAATAGGCCATGGTGGCGAAGTAATTACAATATAGAAATTAAACACTGGGATGGTAGATGTGCAGAAGATGAATGTGTAAGTAGAGATACTGGGGTGCAAAGGAGCAAGATAAATACAGTATGGGGATGAGGTTGTTGGATGGGCTATTTACAGATGGGCTATGTACAGGTGCAGTGATCTGTGAGCTACTCTGACAGCTGGTGCGTAAAGCTAGTGAGGGAGATGTGAGTCTCCAGCTTCAGTGATTTTTGCAGTTCGTTCCAGTCATTGGCAGCAGAGAACTGGAAGGAAAGGCGACCAAATGAGGAATTGGCTTTGGGGATGACCAGTGAGATATACCTGCTGGAGCGCGTGCTACGAGTGGGTGCTGCTATGGTGACCAGTGAGTTGAGATAAGGCGGGGCTTTACCTAGCAGAGACTTGTAGATAACCTGTAGCCAGTGAGTTTGGCAACGAGTATGAAGCGAGGGCCAACCAACGAGAGCGTACAGGTCGCAGTGGTGGGTAGTGTATGGGGCTTTGGTGACAAAACGGATGGCACTGTGATAGACTGCATCCAATTTGTTGAGTAGAGTGTTGGAAGCTATTTTATAGATGACATCGCCGAAGTCGAGGATCGGTAGGATGGTCCGTTTTATGAGGGTATGTTTGGCAGCATGAGTGAAGGATACTTTGTTGCGATATAGGAAGCCGATTCTAGATTTAATTTTGGATTGGAGATGCTTAATGTGAGTTTACAGTCTAACCAGACACCCAGGTATTTGTAGTTGTCCACGTATTCAAAGGCAGTGATCGATTGAAGAGCATGCATTTAGTTTTACTTGCATTTAAGAGCAGTTGTGGGCCACGGAAGAAGAGTTGTATGGCATTGAAGCTCGTCTGGAGGTTAGTTAACACAGTGTCCAAAGAGGGGCCAGAAGTATACAGAATGGTGTTGTCTGCGTAGAGGTGGATTAGGGAATCACCAGCACCAAGAGCGACATCATTGATGTATACAGAGAAAAGAGTCGGCCCGAGAATTGATCCCTGTGGCACCCCCATAGAGACTGCCAGAGGTCCGGACAACAGGCCCTCCGATTTGACACACTGAACTCTATCAGAGAAGTTGTTGGTGAACCAGGCGAGGCAATCATTTGAGAAACCAAGGCTGTCGAGTCTGCAAATAAGAATATGGTGATTGACAGAGTTGAAAGCCTTGGCCAGGTCGATGAATACGGCTGCACAGTAATGTCTCTTATCGATGGCGGTTATGATGTCGTTCAGGACCTTGAGCGTGGCTGAGGTGCACCCATGACCAGCTCTGAAACCAGATTGCATAGTGGAGAATGTACGGTGGGATTCAAAATGGTTGGTAATCTGTTTGATAACTTGGCTTTAGAAGACCTTAGAAAGGCAGGGTAGGATAGATATAGGTCTGTAGCAGTTTGGGTCTAGAGTGTCCCCCCTTTGAAGAGGGGGATGACTGCAGCTGCTTTCCAATCTTTGGGAATCTCAGACAACACGAAAGAGAGGTTGAACAGGCTAGTAATAGGGGTTGCAATAATTCCGGCAGATCATTTTAGAAAGAGAGGGTCCAGATTGTCTAGCCCGGCTGATTTGTAGGGGTACAGATTGTCTAGCCCAGCTGATTTGTAGGGGTCCAGATTTTCTAGCCCAGCTGATTTGTAGGGGTCCAGATTGTCTAGCCCAGCTGATTTGTAGGGGTCCAGATTGTCTAGCCCAGCTGATTTGTAGGGGTCCAGATTTTGCAGCTCTTTCAGAACATAAGCTATCTGGATTTGGGTGAAGGAGAAATGGTGGGGTTGCTATGGAGGGTGCCGGGCAGTTGACCGGGGTAGGGGTAGCCAGGTGGAAAGCATGGCCAGCCGTAGAAAATGATTATTGAAATTTTCAATTATAGTGGATATATCGGTGGTAACAGTGTTTCCTAGCCTCAGAGCAGTGGGCAGCTGGGAGGAGGTGCTCTTATTCTCCATGGACTTTACAGTGTCCCAGAACTTTTCTGAGTTTGTACTACAGGATGCAAATTTCTGTTTGAAAAAGCTACCCTTAACTTTCCTAACTGCCTGTGTATATTTGTTCCTAACTTCCCTGAACAGTTGCATATCGTGGGGGCTGTTCGATGCTAATGCAGAACGCCACAGGATGTTTTTGTGCTGGTCAAGGGCAGACAGGTCTGGAGTGAACCAATGGCTATATCTGTTCCTAGTTCTACATTTTCAGAATGGGGCATGCTTATTTAAGATGGTGAGGAAGGCACACGGAGAAAGAGAAGAGGGGAGAAGAGAAGGATAGAGGAAACTAATGGAGTGTAAAGTAATGGAGAGAGGAGAAGAGAGGAGAGGAGATGACGAGAGAGGAGAGGAGAGAAAGGAGAAGAGAGGAGGAGAAAGAAGAGGATGAGAGGAGAGAGGAGAGGAGGGGAGGAGAGAGAAGAGGAGAGGAGAGAAGGAGAGAAGGAGAAAGGAGAGGATTGGAGGGAGAGAGAGAGGAGAGAGAAGAGGGGGAGAGAGGAGGAGAGAGAAGATGAGAGGGGAGGAGAGAAGGAGAAAGGAGAGGATTGGAGGGAGAGAGGAGAGAGAAGAGGGGGAGAGAGGAGGAGAGAGAAGATGAGAGGGGAGGAGAGAATGAGAAAGGAGAGGATTGGAGGGAGAGAGAGAGGACAGAGAAGAGGGGGAGAGAGGAGGAGAAAGGATGGGAAGAAATATGAGTTGGAAATTTCAGTCACTCACCCACTCCTAAAATGACATTACATCCTCCTAGCAGCTAGCTGTTTTTAGCTTTTTTTCATGAATAGACACGCTAGCTTATTAGCCATGATATGACTGACTTCATTGCCCTTGCTAATTCAATTTTCTTGACATTCCCAGCCTGAGTTACATTCATCCGTTTTTGTTCAAAATATTGAGTCATTGAAACTGAACAAGAGCATTCTTAATGGAGGCCATAGACGATGTACCAGGTCAGCTGTGATTTACAACCTGCTGGAAATACTTTCTGGAGTATCAAGACATGTATTGGTGAATTATATTACCCCTTGGTGAATCATATTAACCCTTGGTGAATCATATTTACCCTTGGTGAATCATATTAATCCTTGGTGAATCATATTAACCCTTGGTGAATCATATTACCCCTTGGTGAATTATATTAACCCTTGGTGAATCATATTAACCCTTGGTGAATCACAATAACCCTTGGTGAATCATATTACCCCTTGGTGAATTATATTAACCCTTGGTGAATCATATTAACCCTTGGTGAATTATATTAAACATTGGTGAATCATATTAACCCTTGGTGAATTATATTAACCCTTGGTGAATCATATTAACCCTTGGTGAATTATATTAACCCTTGGTGAATCATATTAACCATTGGTGAATTATATTAACCCTTGGTGAATTAGAATAACCCATGTTTTTGTTATTCACCCAATGTTCACAGGTCTGATGGACCCACTACATTATTGGGTTTTTAATACAATACATCCATAACAATTAACAGATTTTTTTTATTTTTATATCAATACTTATTATCAATTACAAGCAATATAGACAGCATACATGGTTAATATATTCAGTATACAGTATACATGGTTAATATATTCAGTATACATGGTTAATATATTCAGTATACATGGTTAATATAGACAGTATACAGTATACATGGTTAATATAGACAGTATACATGGTTAATATAGACAGTATACATGGTTAATATAGACAGTATACATGGTTAATATAGACAGTATAAAGTATAGATGGTTAATATAGACAGTATACAGTATACATGGTTAATATAGACAGTATACAGTATACATGGTTAATATAGACAGTATACATATTTAATATAGACAGTATACATGGTTAATATAGACAGTATACATGGTTAATATAGACAGTATAGATGGTTAATATAGACAGTATACATGGTTAATATAGACAGTATACAGTATACATGGTTAATATAGACAGTATACATGGTTAATATAGACAGTATACAGTATAGATGGTTAATATAGACAGTATACAGTATACATGGTTAATATAGACAGTATACAGTATACATGGTTAATATAGACAGTATACAGTACACATGGTTAATATAGACAGTATACATGGTTAATATAGACAGTATACATGGTTAATATAGACAGTATACAGTATACATGGTTAATATAGACAGTATACATGGTTAATATAGACAGTACACAGTATACATGGTTAATATAGACAGTATACAGTATACATGGTTAATATAGACAGTATACAGTATACATGGTTAATATAGACAGTATACATGGTTAATATAGACAGTATACAGTATACATGGTTAATATAGACAGTATACATGGTTAATATAGACAGTATACATGGTTAATATAGACAGTATACATGGTTAATATAGACAGTATAAAGTATAGATGGTTAATATAGACAGTATACAGTATACATGGTTAATATAGACAGTATACAGTATACATGGTTAATATAGACAGTATACATATTTAATATAGACAGTATACATGGTTAATATAGACAGTATACATGGTTAATATAGACAGTATAGATGGTTAATATAGACAGTATACAGTATACATGGTTAATATAGACAGTATACATGGTTAATATAGACAGTATACAGTATACATGGTTAATATAGACAGTATACATGGTTAATATAGACAGTATACAGTATAGATGGTTAATATAGACAGTATACAGTATACATGGTTAATATAGACAGTATACAGTATACATGGTTAATATAGACAGTATACAGTACACATGGTTAATATAGACAGTATACAGTATACATGGTTAATATAGACAGTATACAGTATACATGGTTAATATAGACAGTATACATGGTTAATATAGACAGTATACAGTATACATGGTTAATATAGACAATATACATGGTTAATATAGACAGTACACAGTATACATGGTTAATATAGACAGTATACAGTATACATGGTTAATATAGACAGTATACAGTATACATGGTTAATATAGACAGTATACATGGTTAATATAGACAGTATACAGTATACATGGTTAATATAGACAGTATACATGGTTAATATAGACAGTATACAGTATACATGGTTAATATAGACAGTATACAGTATACATGGTTAATATAGGCAGTATACAGTATACATGGTTAATATAGACAGTATACATGGTTAATATAGACAGTATACATGGTTAATATAGACAGTATACAGTATACATGGTTAATATAGACAGTATACAGTATACATGGTTAATATAGACAGTATACATGGTTAATATAGACAGTATACAGTATACATGGTTAATATAGACAGTATACAGTATACATGGTTAATATAGATGTGGATGCTACTCTACAGGAGTGTTTTGCACAGTCTGGAATATGTTCCGGGATTCATCCAATGGCATTGAGGAGTATACCACCTCAGTCATCGGCTTCATCAATAAGTGCATCGATGACGTCTTCCCGACAGTGACTGTACGTACATATCGCAATCAGAAGCCATGGATTACAGGCAACATCCGCATCGAGCTAAAGGCTAGAGCTGCCGCTTTCAAGGAGCTGGACACTTATAAGAAATCCCACTCTGTCTTCAGACGAACCATCTGACAACAAAGCATCACTACAGGACTAAGATCGCATCCTTATACACTGGCACTGACGTATGTCGGAAGTGGCAGGGCTTGATAACTATTACGGACTACAAATGGAAACCCAGTCGTGAGCTGCCCAGTGACGCGAGCCTACCAGTCAAGCTAAATGCCTTTTGTGCTCGATTCGTGGCAAGCAACACTGAAGCACACATGAGAGCACCAGCTGTTTTTGACGACTGTGTGATAACGTTCTCGGTAGATGATGTGAGTAACACCTTTAATAAACAGGTCAACATTCACAAAGCCGAGGGGCCAGACGGATTACCAGGAGGTGTATTCAAAGCATGCATGGACCAACTATCAAGTGTCTTCACTGACATTTTCAACCTCTCCCTGACCGAGTCTGTAATACCTACATGTTTCAAGCAGACCACCATAGTCCCTGTGTCCAAGGAAGAGAAGGTAACCTGCCTAAATGATTAGCACCCCGTAGCACTCACGTCGGTAGCCATGAAGTGCTTTGAAAGGCTGGTTATGGCTCACATTAACAGCATCCTCCCGGATACCCTAGACCCACTCCAATTTGCATACCGCCCCAACAGATCCACCGATGATGCAATCTCAATCACACTCCACACTGCCTTTTCCCATCTGGACAAAATAAACACCTATGAGAGAATACTGTTCATCGAGTACAGCTCAGCATTCAACACCATAGTGCCCTGGGACTAAACACCTCCCTCTGCAACTGGATCCTGGACTTCCTGATGGGCCGCCCCTAGGTTGTGAGGGTAGGTAACTACACGTCATGGTCCAAACACACCAAGACAGTCGTGAAGAAGGCACGACAACACCTTTCCCCCCCTCAGGAGACTGAAAAGATGATGACATCAGTCCCCAGATCCTCAAAAAGTTATACAGCTGAACCATCGAGAGCATCCTGACTGGTTGCATCACCGCCTGGTATGGCAACTGCTCGGCATCTGACCGTAAGCCGCTACAGAGAGTAGTGCGTATGGCCCAGTACATCACTGGGGCCAAGCTTCCTGCCATCCAGGATCTATATACTGGGCGGTATCAGAGGAAGGCCCAATAAAAGTCACCCAAGTCAGACTGTTCTCTCTGCTACCGCACGGTAAGCTGAACCGTAGCGCCAAGTCTAGGTCCAAAAGGCTCCTTAACAGCTTCGACCTCCAAGCCATAAGACTGCTGAACAATTAATCAAATGGCCACCAGACTATTTACACTGACACCCCCTCCATTTGTTTTGTAAACTGCTGCTACTCTCTGTTTATTATCTATGCATAGTCACTTAACTCCCCCCCCTACATGTATAAATAACCTTGACAAACCTGTAACCCCGCACATATACTTGGTACCTGTACCCTATAGCCTCATTATTGCTATTTTATTGTGTTACTTTATTTTTTATTATTTACATTTTGTACTTTTAACTCTCCAACCCCGTTCCTGGAGAGACACCCTCCTGTAGGTTTTAACTCCAACCCTGTTCCTGGAGAGACACCCTCCTGTAGGTTTTAACTCCAACCCTGTTCCTGGAGAGACACCCTCCTGTAGGTTTTAACTCCAACCCTGTTCCTGGAGAGACACCCTCCTGTAGGTTTTAACTCCAACCCTGTTCCTGGAGAGACACCCTCCTGTAGGTTTTAACTCCAACCCTGTTCCTGGAGAGACACCCTCCTGTAGGTTTTAACTCCAACCCTGTTCCTGGAGCGATACCTTCCTGTAGGTTTTAACTCCAACCCTGTTCCTGGAGAGACACCCTCCTGTAGGTTTTAACTCCAACCCTGTTCCTGGAGAGACACCCTCCTGTAGGTTTTAACTCCAACCCTGTTCCTGGAGCGATACCTTCCTGTAGGTTTTAACTCCAACCCTGTTCCTGGAGACACACCCTCCTGTAGGTTTTAAGTCCAACCCTGTTCCTGGAGAGCTACCCTCCTGCAGGTTTTAACTCCAACCCTGTTCCTGGAGAGCTACCCTCCTGTAGGTTTTAACTCCAACCCTGTTCCTGGAGAGACACCCTCCTGTAGGTTTTAACTCCAACCCTGTTCCTGGAGAGATACACTCCTGTAGGTTTTAACTCCAACCCTGTTCCTGGAGCGATACCTTCCTGTAGGTTTTAACCCCAACCCTGTTCCTGGAGAGACACCCACCTGTAGGTTTTAACTCCAACCCTGTTCCTGGAGAGACACCCTCCTGTAGGTTTTAAGTCCAACCCTGTTCCTGGAGAGCTACCCTCCTGTAGGTTTTAACTCCAACCCTGTTCCTGGAGAGATACCTTCCTGTAGTAGGTTTTAACTCCAACCCTGTTACTGGAGAGACACCCTCCTGGAATTAACCTGGTTCAGCTGATCAACCAGATAACTATTAGGGTTGGAGTGAAAATCTACAGGATGGTAGCTCTCCAGGAACAGGGTTGGAGAGCCCTGGTAGAGAGAGAGAATGTGAGAGAGAGAGAGCGTGAGAGAGAGAGAGAGAGAGGAAGAGAGAGCGAGAGAGAGAGCGTGAGAGAGAGAGAGGAAGCGAGAGGGAGGAAGAGAGAGAGAGAGAGAGAGAGAGAGAGAGAGAGAGAGAGAGAGAGAGAGAGAGAGAGAGAGAGAGGGAGAGAGAGTGAGAGAGAGAGGGAGAGAGAGTGAGCGAGAGAGAGAGGGAGAGGGAGTGAGAGAGAGAGAGATAGAGGGAGAGAGAGTGAGAGGGAGAGGGAGAGAGAGTGTGAGAGAGAGAGAGGGAGAGAGAGTGAGAGAGAGAGAGATGGAGGGAGAGCGAGAGAGAGAGAGAGATAGAGGGAGAGAGAGTGAGAGAGAGATAGAGGGAGAGCGAGAGAGAGAGATAGAGGGAGAGAGAGCGAGACGGGGGGAGAAAGCTGGTGAGCACCCGGGATGAGATCTTGGTGCAGTGCAGATGGCATTGCCATGGAAACGGATGGAGAAAAGAGAAGGGAAAGTTCACTGCAGTTCACCACATGAACCCGGGGGGGGGGGGGGGGGGGGGGATGTTGGCTTATTGATTGGTTGGTTTGTTGATTGAATTATTTGTTGGTTTGTTGATTGGCTTATTGGTTGGTTTGTTGATTGGCTTGTTGGTTGGTTGGTTGGTCAGTTGATTGATTGGTTGGTTGATTGATCATTACAGCGAGCAGCCAGACTGGAAATGATCTGGTTATGACACCCTGTTGTCTCAGAAGGGGGAGTTTGTGTCAGTATCTGAGGGCCAGAGTTGTCATGGTAGCGGGGGCCTTAGAGTTTGTCTGAGCGTATTGCTTGGGAGAGATATTCCTGACTACAGGCTTATAATAGATACATAGCAGTTCCTCTGATCCTCCAGTACTGTCTCCTCTCTCTCTCTCTCTCTCTCTCTCTCTCTCTCTCTCTCTCTCTCTCTCTCTCTCTCTCTCTCTCTCTCTCTGATCCTCCACTGCTGTCTCCTCTCCTCTCCTCTCCTCTCCTCTCCTCTCCTCTCCTCTCCTCTCTCTCCCCCTATCTCTCTTTGTATCTCGCTCTCTCTCTCTGTCTCCTTCTCTCTCTTCGTCTCTCTCTCTTCCTCAGTCTCTCTCTCTCTCTCTCTCTCTCTCTCTCTCTCTCTCTCTCTCTCTCTCTCTCTCTCTCTCATCATTGGATGTTGAATCTCTAGTGGAGCTGTTGGGGGCTGTACCAGAGAACCTACAGCATTTACAGTAGGCCTACATCACAACAGCACTACCCTATTAGGTTTTGTTCCATCACCATTACATCAAGTTACATCCATGTCAAGGTGCACCCGATGTCTCTTTCTCCCCATAGCCTCCCTTTCTCTAAATCACCAGGGTCCACTTTCTCCCCCTAGCCTCCCTCTCTCTAAATCACCAGGGTCCACTATCTCCCCCTAGCCTCCCTTTCTCTAAATCACCAGGGTCCACTATCTCCCTATGGCCTCCCTTTCTCTAAATCACCAGGGTCCACTATCTTCCCCTAGCCTCCCTTTCTCTAAATCACCAGGGTCCACTATCTCCCTATGGCCTCCCTTTCTCTAAATCACCAGGGTCCACTTTCTCCCCCTAGCCTCCCTTTCTCTAAATCACCAGGGTCCACTATCTCCCTATGGCCTCCCTTTCTCTAAATCACCAGGGTCCACTTTCTCCCCCTAGCCTCCCTTTCTCTAAATCACCAGGGTCCACTATCTCCCTCTAGCTTCCCTTTCTCTAAATCACCAGGGTCCACTATCTCCCCCTAGCCTCCCTTTCTCTAAATCACCGGGGTCCACTATCTCCCTATGGCCTCCCTTTCTCTAAATCACCAGGGTCCACTATCTCCCCCTAGCCTCCCTTTCTCTAAATCACCAGGGTCCACTATCTCCCCCTAGCCTCCCTTTCTCTAAATCACCAGGGTCCACTATCTCCCCCTAGCCTCCCTTCTCTAAATCACCAGGGTCCACTTTCTCCCCCTTATCTCTAATACTCTAAATCACCGGGGTCCACTATCTCCCTATGGCCTCCCTTTCTCTAAATCACCAGGGTCCACTATCTCCCCCTAGCCTCCCTTTCTCTAAATCACCAGGGTCCACTATCTCCCCATATAGCCCCACTTTTTCTAAATCACCAGGGTCCATTATCTCCCTCTAGCCTCCCTTTCTCTAAATCACCGGGGTCCACTATCTCCCCCTAGCCTCCATTTCTCTAAATCACCAGGGTCCACTATCTCCCCATAGCCTCCCTTTCTCTAAATCACCAGGGTCCACTATCTCCCCCTAGCCTCCCTTTCTCTAAATCACCAGGGTCCACTATCTCCCTATGGCCTCCCTTTCTCTAAATCACCAGGGTCCACTTTCTCCCCCTAGCCTCCCTCTCTCTAAATCACCAGGGTCCACTATCTCCCCCTAGCCTCCCTTTCTCTAAATCACCAGGGTCCACTTTCTCCCCCTAGCCTCCCCCTCTCTAAATCACCAGGGTCCACTATCTCCCCCTAGCCTCCCTTTCTCTAAATCACCAGGGTCCACTTTCTCCCCCTAGCCTCCCTCTCTCTAAATCACCAGGGTCCACTATCTCCCCCTAGCCTCCCTTTCTCTAAATCACCAGGGTCCACTATCTCCCCCTAGCCTCCCTTTCTCTAAATCACCAGGGTCCACTATCTCCCACTAGCCTCCCTTTCTCTAAATCACCAGGGTCCACTATCTCCCACTAGCCTACCTTTCTCTAAATCACCAGGGTCCACTATCTCCCACTAGCCTCCCTTTCTCTAAATCACCAGGGTCCACTATCTCCTCCTAGCCTCCCTTTCTCTAAATCACCAGGGTCCACTTTCTCCCCCTAGCCTCCCTTTCTCTAAATCACCAGGGTCCACTATCTTCCCCTAGCCTCCCTTTCTCTAAATCACCAGGGTCCACTATCTTCCCCTAGCCTCCCTTTCTCTAAATCACCAGGGTCCACTATCTTCCCCTAGCCTCCCTTTCTCTAAATCACCAGGGTCCACTATCTTCCCCTAGCCTCCCTTTCTCTAAATCACCAGGGTCCACTATCTTCCCCTAGCCTACCTTTCTCTAAATCACCAGGGTCCACTACACATATGTATTTTTAGCCTCAGATATTTTGTCCCTGAGCCTGTCTCGGTTGCTACAGTCACCAGGGTTGTCTGGTTGCTATGACAGTAACTGTCGGCGCTCAAAGACAAAAGGCAAAGACAATGAGTTTGGTACATTGATATATCATATTAAATGTATATATTAGTATATCCTATTACATGTATATATTAATATATCCTATTACATGTATATATTGATATATCATATTACATGTATATATTGATATATCATATTAAATGTATATATTAATATATCCTATTAAATGTATATGTTAATATATCCTATTACATGTATATATTAGTATATCATATTACATGTATATATTGATATATCATATTACAAGTATATATTAGTATATCATATTACATGTATATATTAGTATATCCTATTACATGTATATATTAGTATGTCATATTACATGTATATATTGATATATCATATTACAAGTATATATTAGTATATCATATTACATGTATATATTAGTACATCATATTACATGTATATTTTAGTATATCATATTACATGTATATATTAGTATATCATATTACATGTATATATTAGTATATCATATTACATGTATATATTGATATATCATATTACATGTATATATTGGTATATCATATTACATGTATATATTAGTATATCATATTACATGTATATATTGATATATCATATTACATGTATATATTAGTATACCATATTACATGTATATATTGATATATCATATTACATGTATATATTAGTATATCATATTACATGTATATATTAGTATATCATATTACATGTATATATTGATAGATCATATTACATGTATATATTAGTATATCATATTACATGTATATATTAGTATATCATATTACATGTATATATTAGTATATCATAATACATGTATATATTGATAGATCATATTACATGTATATATTAGTATATCATATTACATGTATATATTAATATATCATATTACATGTATATATTGATATATCATATTACATGTATATATTAGTATATAATATTACATGTATATATTAGTATATCATATTAAATGTATATATTAGTATATCACATTAAATGTATATATTGATATATCATATAACATGTATATATTGATATATCATATTACATGTATATATTGATATATCATATTATGTGTACATATTAGTATATAATATTACATGTATATATTAGTATATCATATTACATGTATATATTAGTATATCATATTACATGTATATATTAGTATATCATATTACATGTATATATTAGTATATCATATTACATGTATATATTAGTATATCATATTACATGTACAGTGCCTTGCGAAAGTATTCGGCCCCCTTGAACTTTGCGACCTTTTGCCACATTTCAGGCTTCAAACATAAAGATATAAAACTGTATTTTTTTGTGAAGAATCAACAACAAGTGGGACACAATCATGAAGTGGAACGACATTTATTGGATATTTCAAACTTTTTTAAAATCAAAAACTGAAAAATTGGGCGTGCAAAATTATTCAGCCCCCTTAAGTTAATACTTTGTAGCGCCACCTTTTGCTGCGATTACAGCTGTAAGTCGCTTGGGATATATCTCTATCAGTTTTGCACATCGAGAGACTGAATTTTTTTCCCATTCCTCCTTGCAAAACAGCTCGAGCTCAGTGAGGTTGGATGGAGAGCATTTGTGAACAGCAGTTTTCAGTTCTTTCCACAGATTCTCGATTGGATTCAGGTCTGGACTTTGACTTGGCCATTCTAACACCTGGATATGTTTATTTTTGAACCATTCCATTGTAGATTTTGCTTTATGTTTTGGATCATTGTCTTGTTGGAAGACAAATCTCCGTCCCAGTCTCAGGTCTTTTGCAGACTCCATCAGGTTTTCTTCCAGAATGGTCCTGTATTTGGCTCCATCCATCATCCCATCAATTGTAACCATCTTCCCTGTCCCTGCTGAAAAAAAGCAGGCCCAAACCATGATGCTGCCACCACCATGTTTGACAGTGGGGATGGTGTGTTCAGCTGTGTTGCTTTTACGCCAAACATAACGTTTTGCATTGTTGCCAAAAAGTTCAATTTTGGTTTCATCTGACCAGAGCACCTTCTTCCACATGTTTGGTGTGTCTCCCAGGTGGCTTGTGGCAAACTTTAAACAACACTTTTTATGGATATCTTTAAGAAATGGCTTTCTTCTTGCCACTCTTCCATAAAGGCCAGATTTGTGCAATATACGATTGATTGTTGTCCTATGGACAGAGTCTCCCACCTCAGCTGTAGATCTCTGCAGTTCATCCAGAGTGATCATGGGCCTCTTGGCTGCATCTCTGATCAGTCTTCTCCTTGTATGAGCTGAAAGTTTAGAGGGACGGCCAGGTCTTGGTAGATTTGCAGTGGTCTGATACTCCTTCCATTTCAATATTATCACTTGCACAGTGCACCTTGGGATGTTTAAAGCTTTGGAAATCTTTTTGTATCCAAATCCGGCTTTAAACTTCTTCACAACAGTATCTCGGACCTGCCTGGTCTGTTCCTTGTTCTTCATGATGCTCTCTGCGCTTTTAACGGACCTCTGAGACTATCACAGTGCAGGTGCATTTATACGGAGACTTGATTACACACAGGTGGATTGTATTTATCATCATTAGTCATTTAGGTCAACATTGGATCATTCAGAGATCCTCATTGTACTTCTGGAGAGAGTTTGCTGCACTGAAAGTAAAGGGGCTGAATAATTTTGCACGCCCAATTTTTCAGTTTTTGATTTGTTAAAAAAGTTTGAAATATCCAATAAATGTCGTTCCACTTCATGATTGTGTCCCACTTGTTGTTGATTCTTCACAAAAAAATACAGTTTTATATCTTTATGTTTGAAGCCTGAAATGTGGCAAAAGGTCGCAAAGTTCAAGGGGGCCGAATACTTTCGCAAGGCACTGTATATATTGGTATATCATATTACATGTATATATTAGTATATCATATTACATGTATATATTAGTATATCATATTACATGTATATATTGATATATCATATTACATGTATATATTAGTATATCCTATTACATGTATATATTAGTATATCATATTACATGTATATATTAGTATATCATATTACATGTATATATTGATAGATCATATTACATGTATATATTAGTTTATCATATTACATGTATATATTAATATATAATATTACATGTATATATTGATATATCATATTACATGTATATATTAGTATATAATATTACATGTATATATTAGTATATCATATTAAATGTATATATTAGTATATCACATGAAATGTATATATTGATATATCATATTACATGTATATATTGATATATCATATTACATGTATATATTAGTATATAATATTACATGTATATATTAGTATATCATATTACATGTATATATTAGTATATCATATTACATGTATATATTAGTATATCATATAACATGTATTTATTCTAACAAACAAACCTTTGCCTCCTTGTTGCTCATATGTGAGTGTTTGTTTCTGAACTTTTACGTGTGTATGTTTCTAAGCATGTGTGTGTGTGTGTGTGTGTGTGTGTGTGTGTGTGTGTGTGTGTGTGTGTGTGTGTGTGTGTGTGTGTGTGTGTGTGGGGGTGTGTGTATGTGTGTGTGTGTGTGTGTGTGTGTGTGTGTGTGTGTGTGTGTGTGTATATTACCTGGCTCAGTGTTTTATATTCCTATGTATAGTCCCAGGGGACCTGCACACCCTACTGTTCATGTATTTATAGCTAGCTCTTTTCATCTTACCGCTGACTGTGTGTGTTTCAAATACATTTTACTATTCAAATAATATCATGGGGGGTGTAGGGATGAAGGGGGAGGGAAGGGAGTGAAATGGAGGGATGAAGGGAGCGAAGGAGAGGAGAGGGAGAGAATGTGACAGCTGTGAGTTAGCCAGAGAGATAAAACAGAGAACTAGCCAGGGAGTCAAAACAGAGAACTAGCAGGGAGTCAAAACAGAGAACTAGCCAGCGAGTCAAAACAGAGAACTAGCAGGGAGTCAAAACAGAGAACTAGCCAGGGAGTCAAAACAGAGAACTAGCAGGGAGTCAAAACAGAGAACTAGCAGGGAGTCAAAACAGAGAACTAGCTGGGAGATACAACAGAGAACTAGCAGGGAGTCAAAACAGAGAACTAGCAGGGAGATACAACAGAGAACTAGCAGGGAGTCAAAACAGAGAACTAGCAGGGAGATACAACAGAGAACTAGCAGGGAGTCAAAACAGAGAACTAGCAGGGAGATACAACAGAGCACTAGCAGGGAGTCAAAACAGAGAACTAGCAGGAAGATACACCTCTGCAGATCACATGGAGCGTGGCATAATTATGCTTACATCACCCTCAATGGCTCAAACACACACACACACACACCACACACACACACACACACACACACACACACACACACACACACACACACACACACACACACACACACACACACACACACACACACACACACACACACACACACACACACACACACACACCTCAATGACATCTCTGTGCCAGATGCCCTGAAAGCTGCTTGGGGGGTTAGTGAGCCAGCTCTCACTTTTTTCTACAACAGTAAATACTTTCTCCTTACAGTCCTCCTTTACCCTCCCTCCTTCCTCATACATGAATCCTGTCCATTGTTGATTTGCTATGGTATGTTTGTGTGTGTGAGAGAGAGAGAGAGACAGAGAGTGTGAGAGAAAAAGAGAGCGGGAGAGAATATAGAGAGAATGAAGAGAGAATATATAGAGAATATAGAGAGAATATAGAGAGAATATAGAGATAATAGAGAGAGAGTATAGAGATAATATAGAGAGAATATAGAGAGACTGAAGAGAGAATGAAGAGAGAATATAGAGAGAATATAGAGAGAATATAGAGATAATAAAGAGAGAGTGTAGAGAGAATATAGAGAGAATATAGAGATAATATATAGAGAATGTAGAGAGAATGAAGAGAGAATATATAGAGAATATATACAGAGAATATAGAGAGAGAATAGAGATAATATAGAGAGAATATAGAGATAATAAAGAGAGAATGAAGAGAGAATATAGAGAGAATATAGAGAGAATGAAGAGAGAATGAAGAGAGAATATAGAGAGAATATAGAGAGAATATAGAGATAAGAAAGAGAGAATGAAGAGAGAATATAGAGATAATAAAGAGAGAATGAAGAGAGAATATAGAGATAATAAAGAGAGAATGAAGAGAGAATATAGAGAGAATATAGAGAGAATATCGAGAGAATATAGAGAGAATATAGAGAGAGTATAGAGAGAATATAGGGACAATAAAGAGATAATAAAGGGAGAATATAGAGAGAATATAAAGAGAATATAGAGAGAATATAGAGAGAATGAAGAGAGAATGAAGAGAGAATATAGAGAGAATATAGAGAGAATGAAGAGATAATAAAGTGACTCAGTGTCAGATACAGTTACTAGAAGTCTTCAGAACGGTCTTGATCGGTCCTCGAACCCCTAACCTTTAACTTCTAACCCCTGACCTCTTACCTCTCATCTCCAGAAGAACGAGTGAAGAAGCTGCGTGGTACGATCCGGCGGAGCACGGAGACGGGCATCGCTGTGGAGATGAGGAACCGGGTCACGCGACAGGGCAGTAAGGAGTCCACCGACGGCAGCACCAACTCCAACAGCTCTGACGGAACGTACGCTACTCATATATTACTCGTTCTCTTACTGCTGTACGTGAGCGTTGTACCTGCCTGTACCCAGCGGCCTGCTGCAGCTGTGGTTCAGTCCATGTCGTAGCCCGAACTGTCTCCAGCTACTCTACTGCTACACGTCATTAAATCACACCATTCCATCCATCAATCACTCATTCTATTCCTTTCACTCTCTCTTTTTCTCTCTCTAGGTTTATCTTCCCCCCCACTCGCATGGGTCCAGAGAGCCAGTTTAGTGACTTTCTGGATGGACTAGGCCCCGCCCAGATCGTAGGCCGACAGACACTAGCCACACCCTCCATGGGTAAGTCAAATCATTGAAGTCTCTCTGTCTGAAAACAGCTTCTGTGATGTGATAACTTAATATATGCCAAGACGCCATTAACATAGCTCCTCCCCCCTCTGTGTTTGCTGATCGTCAGATACCAGGTGGTATATGAATATGGAGATGGCTCTACATTAGATACCAGGTGGTAAATGAATATGGAGATGGCTCTACATTAGAGACCAGGTGGTATATGAATATGGAGATTGCTCTACATTAGATACCAGGTGGTATATGAATATGGAGATGGCTCTACATTAGATACCAGGTGGTATATGAATATGGAGATTGCTCTACATTAGATACCAGGTGGTATATGAATATGGAGATGGCTCTACATTAGATACCAGGTGGTGTGTGAATATGGAGATGGCTCTACATTAGATACCAGGTGGTATATGAATATGGAGATGGCTCTACATTAGATACCAGGTGGTGTGTGAATATGGAGATGGCTCTACATTAGATACCAGGTGGTATATGAATATGGAGATGGCTCTACATTAGATACCAGGTGGTATATGAATATGGAGATGGCTCTACATTAGATACCAGGTGGTATATGAGTATGGAGATGGCTCTACATTAGATACCAGGTGGTATATGAATATGGAGATGGCTCTACATTAGATACCAGGTGGTATATGAATATGGAGATGGCTCTACATTAGATACCAGGTGGTGTGTGAATATGGAGATGGCTCTACATTAGATACCAGGTGGTATATGAATATGGAGATTGCTCTACATTAGATACCTGGTGGTATATGAATATGGAGATGGCTCTACATTAGATACCAGGTGGTGTGTGAATATGGAGATGGCTCTACATTAGATACCAGGTGGTATATGAATATGGAGATGGCTCTACATTAGATACCAGGTGGTGTGTGAATATGGAGATGGCTCTACATATTTAATGAATTTTATGAAGGTATGTAAATATGAGTATTCTATGCCTAAATCACTTGGTAAATAATTGTGAGGACAGTGGAACAGACTACACGCTTTCTGTCTCTCCCTGCTGATCAACAGTGGTACTGCAGGCTGAAACTACACTTTCTGATCAGATACGACATGATAATATGGCCAGAATGTAACCTGATCTGACCCGGAGAAGGGTCCTGGCCTCTGTTCTGACCCGGAGAAGGGTTCTGGCCTCTGATCTGACCCGTAGAAGGGTTCTGGCCTCTGATCTGACCTGGAGAAGGGTTCTGGCCTCGGTTCTGACCTGGAGAAGGGTTCTGGCCTCTGATCTGACCTGGAGAAGGGTTCTGGCCTCTTATCTGACCTGGAGAAAGGTTCTGGCCTCTGATCTGACCTGGAGAAGGGTCCTGGCCTCTGACCTGACCCGGAGAAGGGTTCTGGCCTCTGATCTGACCTGGAGAAAGGTTCTGGCCTCTGATCTGACCTGGAGAAGGGTCCTGGCCTCTGATCTGACCCGGAGAAGGGTTCTGGCCTCTGATCTGACCCGGAGAAGGGTTCTGGCCTCTGATCTGACCCGTAGAAGGGTTCTGGCCTCTGATCTGACCCGGAGAAGGGTTCTGGCCTCTGATCTGACCCGTAGAAGGGTTCTGGCCTCTAACTAGGCACAGAGCTTTTCCTGGCCAGATTACTACATGCTAAGTAAAATCATCTGCCCCTAAACATGAGGAGTGTGTGTTGTCCTCCTGTAGGTGACATCCATGTGGGTATGGTGGACAGAGGAGGCCAGCTAGAGGTGGAGATCAACCAGGCCAGAGGACTGACCCCTAAACCAGGGTCAAAGAACATCCCAGGTACAACACAAAACTACAGATCTTTATTGTTCATTTAATCATCCCAGGCACTAAAAAAAACCGCCATAACTTTATTGTTAATCACAGCTACAATACAAACCTAAATCACTTTATTGTTAATCACAGGTACAATTACAAACCTACGTAACTTTATTGTTCATTTGAGGTGCAATACAAACCTACATACCTTTATTGTTAATCACAGGTACAATTACAAACCCAGGGAACTTTATTGTTCATTTGAGGTGCAATACAAACCTACATAACTTTATTGTTCATTTATTCATCACAGGTAAAATACAAACCTACATAACTTTATTGTTCATCTCTGGTACAATACAAACCTACGTAACTTTATTGTTCATCTCTGGTACAACACAAACCTACATAACTTTATTGTTCATACCAGGTACAATACAAACCTACATAACTTTATTGTTCATACCAGGTACAATACAAACCTACATAACTTTATTGTTCATACCAGGTACAATACAAACCTACATAACTTTATGAAAAAGAAAGGAGGACCAAAGCACTCTTCATCAAATTAATTAACATGCCTTTATTTTAAAACAAATTTCGGCTGCATGGCATTCGTCAGGAAGTTCAAAGATACGATAATTCTATGTCTTCTTTTTTATTGTTTTTTCCAAACAACCCTGAATGACGAGGGAGTGATTCCAGAATACATTCAGAAGTGAAATAGATATGTTATCGAGATGCATATTGAGGTTTAAAGTATTAGAGCTATTAGACACGACTAAGCCTTGAATAGGAGGGCAAAACGGTGAGAGTATAGTACACTAGATCACAGCCAACATGGACCACAGCAGTCCAATCATGGCAGAGGGCAATGTGTCCACAAGATGACAGCGAAGGGACCACAAAGACCCTACTTGAATGTTGAGAAATCCAGATCTTCATTTAAACCAGGGTACTTAGTGGCCTGTAGTTTGTAAATCCATATCTTTATTTAAACCAGGGGTATTTAGTGGCCTGTAGTTTGTAAATCCAGATCTCCATTTAAACCAGGGTACTTAGTGGCCTGTAGTTTGTAAATCCATATCTTTATTTAAACCAGGGTACTTAGTGGGCTGTAGTTTGTAAATCCCAAAACGTTCCCTTTAGTTGAGCTGTTTTACCCCCTGTTTTACACCAATCACCTACGAGTAGAGGGAGGAGGAAGGACCTCAGCTATAGGCTCTCCATCTTATTTTGGATGTGAGACATGTCCCTGTGTGTGTCTGTATCCCCTCTATCTCTCCTTACCTCCTACATGTCCCTGTGTGTGTCTGTATCCCCTCTCTATCCCTCCTTACCTCCCTCTATCCCTCCTTACCTCCTACATGTCCCTGTGTGTGTCTGTATCCCCTCTCTATCCCTCCTTACCTCCCTCTATCCCTCCTTACCTCTTACATGTCCCTGTGTGTGAGAGTGTGTGTCTGTATCCCCTCTCTATCCCTCCTTACATCCCTCTATCGCTCCTTACCTACCTACCTCCATCCCACCTTTCCTCTCTCTAGCCCCTCCATACCTCCCTCTAGCCCCTCCTTACCCCCCTATCCCTCCTTACCTCCCTCTATCCCCTCCTTACCTCCCTCTATCTCCTCCTTACCTCCCTCTATCTCCCCTTACCTCCCTCTATCCCCTCCTTACCTCCCTCTATCCCCTCCTTTCCTCCCTATATCCCCTCCTTACCTCCCTATATCCCCTCCTTACCTCCTTCTATCCCCTCCTTACTTCCCTATATCCCCTCCTTACCTCCCTATATCCCCTCCTTACCTCCCTCTATCCCCTCCTTTCCTCCCTATATCCCCTCCTTACCTCCCTATATCTCCTCCTTACCCCCCTCTACCCCCCCTTACCTCCCTCTATCCCTCCTTACCTCCCTCTATCTCCTCCTTACCTCCCTCTATCCCTCCTTACCTCCCTCTATCTCCTCCTTACCTCCTTCTATCCCCTCCTTACCCCCCTCTATCCCCCTCTTTCTCCCCAAATTTTGTGGAATCCAATTGGTAGTTACAGTCTTGTCTCATCACTGCAACTCTCGTATGGACTCAGGAGAGTGGCGAAGGTCGAGAGCCAGGCGTCCTCCGGAAACACAACCCAGCCGCACTGCTTCTTGACACAATGCCTGCTTAACCCAGAAGCCAGCCGCACCAATGTGTCGGAGGAAACACCGTACACCTGGCGACCGTGTCAGTGTGCGTCGCGCCCGGCCCACCACAGGAGTCACTAAAGCGCAATGGGACAAGGACATCCCGACCGGCCAAAACGCTCCTTTAACCCGGGCGACGCTGGGCCAATTGTGCATCGCCTTACGGGTTCTCCTGGTCGCGGCCGGGTTGAGAAACAGCCCGGGATCGAAGTCGGATCTGTAGTGATGCCTCAAGCATTGCAGTGCCTTAGACCCCTGAGGCCCACCTCTTCTCTAATAGAGGCCGGAATGTGATCAATACCCATAGCTTGTAGGGAGGCACGGTTGCCATGGTGCCTTGCCGTCATTGTAGCGCATCACTTTGGATCGTTCCACCATTTATTGTTCATTATAATTTGAATGTTCTCTGCTTCAGCGCTGTATCTTTGTACTGGTGAATCACGAGGAACCACCCCCCCCCCCCCCCACCCCCCACCACCCTCCACAACAAGTAATCTGGTGGAAACACAATTTTTTTAAACATCTGTAGGTGATTCACCCTAAATTAACACTGATCTCACTGACGCACATCAAACTTTAATTAAAATAACTTGTTGTTCATTTCTTGTGCACGGACTAGTCACAGGTTAGATTTGAATAGAAAAAAAACTTTATTGTTCATCCTGACCAGTCACAGAGGTTAATTTCCAGCATAAATTTCCTGCAGCGACCTACGTGAAGGTGTATGTGTTGGAGAATGGGGCGTGTCTGGCTAAGAAGAAGACCAGAGTGGTGAAGAAGACTCTAGACCCGTTATACCAACAGGCCCTGCTGTTTGAAGAGAGTCCTCAGGCCAAAGTCCTCCAGGTTAATACCTATATTAATTATATAATATGATCTAGTGATTTGAGAACTCCATGTGCTCATCTTACATGGCCAGATATATTGTATTTCACTACTAGATCTGTATTTAATGACTTATAGTTTATTCGGAAAGTGTTCAGACCCCTGGATTTTTTTCTATGTTACAACCTCAATCTAAAATGGATTAAATGATATGTTTTACCTCATCAATCTACACACAATACCCCATAATGACATCACAATACCTCATAATGACATCACAATACCCCTTAATGACATCACAATACCCCATAATGACATCACAATACCCCATAATGACATCACAATACCCCATAATGACATCACAATACCCCATAATGACATCACAATACCCCATAAGAACATCACAATACCCCATAATGACATCACAATACCCCATAATGACATCACAATACCCCATAATGACATCACACCCCATAAGGACATCACAATACCCCATAATAACATCACAATACCCCATAATGACATCACACCCCATAAGGACATCACAATACCCCATAATGACATCACAATACCCCATAATTACATCACAATACCCCATAATGACATCACAATACCCCATAAGAACATCACAATACCCCATAATGACATCACAATACCCCATAATGACATCACAATACCCCATAATGACATCACACCCCATAAGGACATAATAATACCCCATAATGACATCACAATACCCCATAAGGACATCACAATACCCCATAATGACATCACAATACCCCATAAGGACATCACAAGACCCCATAATGACATCACAATACCCCATAATGACATCACACCCCATAAGGACATCACAATACCCCATAATGACATCACAATACCCCATAATGACATCACACCCCATAAGGACATCACAATAACCCATAATGACATCACAATACCCCATAATGACATCACAATACCCATAATGACATCACAATACCCCATAATGACATCACAATACCCCATAATGACATCACAATACCCCATAAGGACATCACAATACCCCATAATGACATCACAATACCACATAATGACATCACAATACCCCATAATAACATCACAATACCCCATAATGACATCACAATACCCCATAATGACATCACAATACCCCATAATGACATCACAATACCCCATAATGACATCACAATACCCCATAATGACATCACAATACCCCATAATGACATCACAATACCCCATAATGACATCACAATACCCCATAATTACATCACAATACCCCATAATGACATCACAATACCCCATAAGAACATCACAATACCCCATAATGACATCACAATACCCCATAATGACATCACACCCCATAAGGACATCATAATACCCCATAATGACATCACAATACCCCATAAGGACATCACAATACCCCATAATGACATCACACCCCTTAATGACATCACACTACCCATAATGACATCACAATACCTCATAATGACATCACAATACCTCATAATGACATCACAATACCTCATAATGACATCACAATACCCCATAATGACATCACAATACCTCATAATGACATCACAATACCTCATAATGACATCACAATACCCCATAATGACATCACACTACCCATAATGACATCACAATACCTCATAATGACATCACGACATCACACCCATAAGGACATCACAATACCCCATAATGACATCACACTACCCATAATGACATCACAATACCTCATAATGTCATCACGACATCACACCCATAAGGACATCACAATACCCCATAATGACATCACACCCCATAATGACATCACAATACCCCATAATGACATCACAATACCCCATAATGATATCACAATACCCCATAATGACATCACAATACCCCATAAGGACATCACAATACCCCATAATGACATCACAATACCACATAATGACATCACAATACCCCATAATAACATCACAATACCCCATAATGACATCACAATACCCCACAATGACATCACAATACCCCATAATGACATCACAATACCCCATAATGACATCACAATACCCCATAATGACATCACAATACCCCATAATGACATCACAATACCCCATAATGACATCACAATACCTCATAATGTCATCACGACATCACACCCATAAGGACATCACAATACCCCATAATGACATCACACCCCATAATGACATCACAATACCCCATAATGACATCACAATACCCCATAATTACATCACAATACCCCATAATGACATCACAAAACCCCATAAGAACATCACAATACCCCATAATGACATCACACCCCATAAGGACATCAAAATACCCCATAATGACATCACAATACCCCATAAGGACATCACAATACCCCATAATGACATCACAATACCCCATAATGACATCACAATACCCCATAATGACATCACACTACCCATATCGACATCACAATACCTCATAATGACATCACGACATCACACCCATAAGGACATCACAATACCCCATAATGACATCACACTACCCATAATGACATCACAATACCTCATAATGACATCACGACATCACACCCATAAGGACATCACAATACCCCATAATGACATCACACCCCATAATGACATCACAATACCCCATAATGACATCACAATACCCCATAATGACATCACAATACCCCATAATGACATCACAATACCCCATAATGACATCACAATACCACATAAGGACATCACAATACCCCATAATGACATCACAATACCCCATAATGACATCACAATACTGCATAATGACATCACAATACCGCATAATGACATCACAATACCCCATAATGACATCACAATACCCCATAATGACATCATAATACCCCATAATGACATCACAATACCTCATAATGACATCACAATACCCCATAATGACATCATAATACCCCATAATGACATCACAATACCGCATAATGACATCACAATACCTCATAATGACATCACAATAACCCATAATGACATCACAATACCGCATAATGACATCACAATACCACATAATGACATCACAATACCGCATAATGACATCACAATACCCCATAATAACATCATAATACCCCATAATGACATCACAATACCGCATAATGACATCACAATACCCCATAATGACATCACAATACCACATAATGACATCACAATACCGCATAATGACATCATAATACCCCATAATGACATCACAATACCACATAATGACATCACAATACCGCATAATGACAAAGCGAAAACAGTTTTTTTTGATATTTTTGCGAATCTATTAAAATAAAAAAACAGAAATACCTTATTTACATCAGTATTCAGACCCTTTGCTATGAGACTCTAAATTGAGCTCGGGTGCATCCTGTTTCCATTGATCATCCTTGAGATGTTTCTACAACTTGATTGGAGTCCACCTGTGGTAAATTCATTTGATTGGACATGATTTGGAAAGGCGCACACCTGTCTATATAAAAGGTCCCACAGCATGTCAGAGCAAAAATCAAGCCAAGAGGTTGAAGGAATTGTCCGTAGAGCCACGAGACAGGATTGTGTCGAGGTACAGATGGCTCCAAAACATTCTGCAGCATTGAAGGTCCCCAAGAACACAGTGGCCTCCATCATTCTTAAATTGAATAAGTTTGGGACGACCAAGACTAGAGCTGGCCGCCCAGACAAACTTATGCAAAAGTGATATTTTTTTTTTTTTTTTAATTTGCAAAAATTAATTAATTAACAATTTGCTTTGTCATTATGGGGATTTATGTGTAGATTGACGAGGGGGAAAAAATGATTTAATACATTTTAGAATAAGAATGTACCGTAACAAAATTTGGAAAAAGTCAAGGGGCCTGAATACTTTCCAAAATGCATTGTAATTTTCTTGAATCTCTTGCAGCGATACAATATTTTGGTTAGCTAATCAAAGCATTGACTTAATTTCCTCTCTCTCTCTCTCTCTCTCTCTCTCTGTCTCTCCCTCCCTCTCCCTCTCCCTCTCCCTCTCTCTCTCCCTCTCTCCCTCTCTCTCTCTCTCTCTCTCTCTCTCTCTGTCTCTCTCCCTCTCTCTCTCTCTCTCTCTCTCTCTCTCTCTCTCTCTCCCTCTCTCTCTCTCCCAGGTGATTGTGTGGGGTGACTATGGGCGGATGGACCACAAGTGTTTCATGGGCATGGCTCAGATCATGCTGGATGAGTTGGACCTTGGTGCCACGGTGAGCGGATGGTACAAGCTGTTCCCCACCTCGTCTCTGGCTGACATCGGACCCCTCACACGACGACTGTCCCAGTCCTCACTGGAGAGCTGTGCCACCAGCCCCTCCTGTAGCTAGACAGAGAGAACTATATAGTACACACACACACACACACACACACACACACACACACACACACACACACACATACACACACACACACAGATCCTCAGATCCATCCCCATAACTACGTCAGATAACATGATTTACCAGAGCATTGCATTATAGTAGCGTTACTTACTGCCCAATATCCCTGTCCCCTGTTCCCTGTCCCATTTCAGAATCCCTGTCCACTGCCTCCTGTCCCGTCTCAGAATCCCTGTCCCCTGTTCCCTGTCCCATTTCAGAATCCCTGTCCCCTGCCTCCTGTCCCGTCTCAGAATCCCTGCCCCCTGCCTCCTGTCCCATTTCAGAATCCCTGTCCCCTGCCTCCTGTCCCGTCTCAGAATCCCTGTCCCCTCTCAGAGTCCCTGTCCCCTCTCAGAATCCCTGTCTCCTGCCTCCTGTCCCGTCTCAGAATCCCTGTCCCCTGTTCCCTGTCCCATTTCAGAATCCCTGTCCCCTGCCTCCTGTCCCGTCTCAGAATCCCTGTCCCATTTCAGAATCCCTGTCCCCTGCCCCCTGTCCCATCTCAGAATCTCTGTCCCCTCTCAGAATCCCTGTCCCCTGTCCCATATCAGAATCCCTGTCCCATCTCAGAATCCCTGTCCCATCTCAGAATCCCTGCCCCCTCTCAGAATCCCTGCCCCCTCTCAGAATCCCTGTCCCCTGTCCCATCTCAGAATCCCTGTCCCCTCTCAGAATCCCTGTCCCATCTCAGAATCCCTGTCCCCTGCCCCCTGTCCCGTCTCAGAATCCCTGTCCCATCTCAGAATCCCTGTCCCATCTCAGAATCCCTGTCCCATCACAGAATCCCTGTCCCATCTCAGAATCCCTGTCCCATCTCAGAATCCCTGTCCCATCTCAGAATCCCTGTCCCCTGTCCCATCTCAGAATCCCTGTCCCATCTCAGAATCCCTGCCCCCTGTCCCCTGTCCCCTCTCAGAATCCCTGTCCCATCTCAGAATCCCTGTCCCCTGTCCCCTCTCAGAATCCCTGTCCCATCTCAGAATCCCTGTCCCCTGTCCCATCTCAGAATCCCTCTCCCATCTCAGAATCCCTGTCCCCTGTCCCATCTCAGAATCCCTGTCCCCTGTCCTGTCTCAGAATCCCTGTCCCATCTCAGAATCCCTGTCCCCTCTCAGAATCCCTGTCCCCTCTCAGAATCCCTGCCTCCTGTCCCGTCTCAGAATCCCTGCCCCGTTGAGTGGATGCCCCATTCGACATTCCCTGATCCCAGAATTCCAAGGTTGTGTCCCAAAATGGCAGCCTATTCCCTCTATAGTTAACTACTACTGACCAGAGGGAAAAGGGTGCCATTTGGGACACAAGTCAAGGCACTACTTCTCATCCCAGGGTCAGGTCATTCCGAAACCAGTTTTTAAACTCTCTATGCCAAACTAAGAAGAAAAACGACTTTATTTTTTAAAACCAAAGCAATTTTTATTGTTACTATCAGGAGTGCTAGTTATACAATATCTACGTATTGATATGTAGCAGAGTCTATGAGTTAGAAGGAATGCAATATCTACGTACTGATATGTAGCAGAGTCTATGAGTTAGAAGGAATGCAAACATTGTGTTTAAGCTCTTCTAAAAACACACAGGCTGAACAGGAGAAAGAAAGGCCACGTTATTAACACAAATCGACAGGATGTTTACATAATCACTATTATGTGAGGTAGCAGCGCTAATCTTCTCATTTTCACAAGCCAGAGTTAATAAGTATATAGATGTTAGATAGATAAAATATAGAGATGTGTGTTCATGTGTGTGTTGGCTGCATCCTACACGTTTGCTTGCAACCCTTATTGAGACATTTTAAAGTTTTTTTGTTGTTGTTTTTTTTGCTTGCCTTTAAGACTCTAATCAGATATGTAGATGCTACTTTATTTATTTAGCTAATCAGTCACTGTCTAAAGAACATGAAGAACGTAACACTCGAGTTTTAGGAGATGGAGGGACATCGTTTCCATACAGAACAAACAAATTCCAAACCTACCAGCAATCTCTCGTAAATAAGCGGCGTTGTGGGACACAGGAGGACCAACAGACAAACTGACAGGAACCATTCTCCTCCTTCCGCAAGAGCATTGAACTCAAAGGCTTCTGGGTAGTCTGGGCTATAGTCGTCGGTCATTGTAGACCCTGTTAGTACGAACCACACTGGACTTCATATTCCAGAGGCGATACTGTTTGCTTCTGCCCCACAACATGTCTACTGTAAAGACCAGCACCTTTTGGATCAACTTCCTCTTGATTTCCTGTTTAAGTTTCTTATCTTCACTTCCTGTTTCTGACCGTAATTAGGAAGTGGGAAGCATTGGTAAGATAGAAGTCTTTCTGATGTCTGTGGTAGGATCTCCCACCCAGGACACACCCACGCATGGATGTCCCCCAAAACACATAGGCCGGTGTCTGATTAATGGGTACTGACTGCCACCTGGGTCAACATTACACTTTAGCCCCTGAGGTTATGTGGTCACGTCACTGTTCTCTCAGCAATGTAAACCCCAGCAGCACAGATATATATTGTATTCTCAAGTACCTTCAACAACCAGTAGATGGTGTCTGATTAGTTCCTGTTCAACCAGTAGATGCCATCTGATTAGTTCCTGTTCAACCAGTAGTTGACATCTGATTAGTTCCTGTTCAACCAGTAGTTGACATCTGATTAGTTCCTGTTCAACCAGTAGATGGCGTCTGATTAGTTCCTGTTCAACCAGTAGATGCCATCTGATTAGTTCCTGTTCAACCAGTAGATGGCGTCTGATTAGTTCCTGTTCAAACAGTAGATGACATCTGATTAGTTCCTGTTCAACCAGTAGTTGACATCTGATTAGTTCCTGTTCAAACAGTAGATGACATCTGATTAGTTCCCGTTCAAACAGTAGTTGACATCTGATTAGTTCCTGTTCAACCAGTAGTAGACATCTGATTAGTTCCTGTTCAAACAGTAGTTGACATCTGATTAGTTCCTGTTCAAACAGTAGATGACATCTGATTAGTTCCTGCACAAGCTCAAACTCAAAGTGTATTGTGATCTCATTTGCTGATATGGACATTTCTCCTGGTCAACAGTTTCGCATATCATCATGGGATCTGGACACACCGATCACTTATTGGCCAGGACTCTTATACCTCTTCTTAAATCAGCCCTCTCTAAATTCTTATTGATTGCTGCTACACGCACACAATCATGTGATTATTGTGAATAAGTCAGATTAATATAATAGTTTGTTTAAATGTTTACATGCTTTGTAAGAAGAACAATTTCCCTAATAATCCCGTTTACATGGACACATCTGAAATCAGACGATGGGATTTTGTTGATAAAAACAGGAACATTTCCAATCCAAATAATTGTTCTACCAGAGCAACCGGGTTATTTTTGCAAAAGCCAATTTGATTCTGAGCATGGACATATAACGTTTGTTTGTCAAAACCATTTCTAAGATGATACATACTACTACACAGGTTTTTCTGTGTTCACTCAGACATAAAAGGAGGGCTTGAGCTGCTGGCAGATCAAATACACAGCTGGAACAACGCCGATTCAGCTGTTTACACGTCCCAATAATTTGAACGTTTGCTCAGAAAATCAGGAAATGCTTACTTCGATTTTAACCGTACACCGATTAAGATAGTAATGTGTGTACATGCTTTTTCCATACTCAACCTTCTGCCATAATGAGTTGAATATGGCATCTGTTCGGGCAATACTTTTTGGGGTGGAAGGTAGCCTAGTGGTTAGAGCAGGTAGCCTAGTGGTTAGTGGAAGGTAGCCTAGTGGTTAGAGGCAGGTAACCTAGTGGTTAGAGCAGGTAGCCTAGTGGTTAGAGGCAGGTAGTCTAGTGGTTAGAGGCAGGTAGCCTAGTGGTTAGAGCAGGTAGCCTAGTGATTAGAGCAGGTAGCCTAGTGGTTAGAGCAGGTAGTCTGGTGGTTAGAGCAGGTAGCCTAGTGGTTAGAGCAGGTAGCCTAGTGGTTAGAGGCAGGTAGCCTAGTGGTTAGAGCAGGTAGCCTAGTGGTTAGAGCAGGTAGTCTGGTGGTTAGAGCAGGTAGTCTGGTGGTTAGAGCAGGTAGCCTAGTGGTTAGAGGCAGGTAGCCTAGTGGTTAGAGCAGGTAGCCTAGTGGTTAGAGGCAGGTGGCCTAGTGGTTAGAGCAGGTAGCCTAGTGGTTAGAGCAGGTAGTCTAGTGGTTAGAGCAGGTAGCCTAGTGGTTAGAGCAGGTAGCCTAGTGGTTAGAGGCAGGTAGTCTAGTGGTTAGAGGCAGGTAGTATATTGGGTAGAGCAGATAGCCTAGTGGTTAGAGGAAGGTAGTCTAGTGGTTAGAGCAGGTAGCCTAGTGGTTAGAGCAGGTAGCCTAGTGGTTAGAGGCAGGTAGCCTAGTGGTTAGAGGCAGGTAGCCTAGTGGTTAGAGCAGGTAGCCTAGTAGTTAGAGGAGACAGGTAGCCTAGTGGTTAGAGCAGGTAGCCTAGTGGTTAGAGCAGGTAGTCTAGTGGTTAGAGGCAGGTAGTCTAGTGGTTAGAGGCAGGTAACCTAGTGGTTAGAGCAGGTAGCCTAGTGGCTAGAGCAGGTAGCCTAGTGGTTAGAGCAGGTAGTCTAGTGGTTAGAGCAGGTAGCCTAGTGGCTAGAGCAGGTAGTCTAGTGGTTAGAGCAGGTAGCCTAGTGGTTAGAGCAGGTAGTCTAGTGGTTAGAGCAGGTAGCCTAGTGGTTAGAGCAGGTAGTCTAGTGGTTAGAGCAGGTAGTCTAGTGGTTAGAGGCAGGTAGCCTAGTGGTTAGAGCATTGGGCCAGTAACCAGCAGGTAGCCTAGTGGTTAGAGCAGGTAGCCTAGTGGTTAGAGCATTGGGCCAGTAACCAGCAGGTAGCCTAGTGGTTAGAGCAGGTAGCCTAGTGGTTAGAGTGTTGGGCCAGTAACTGAAAGGTTGCTGGATTGAATCCCCGAGCTGACGAGGTAAAAAATAATGTCGCTCTGCCCCCTGAACAGGCAGTTAATTAACCCACTGTTCCTAGGCTGTCATTAAAAATAAGAATTTGTTCTTAACTGACTTGCCTAGTTAAATAAAACAACAAATTAAATATCACATTATTTGTGTGCATGTAAATGTACTCAATGTTTCTAATGTCCTATGCTAGTTGGCTGCAATGACCAAACTTCCATCGTGAAAAATATTTCAACAAATGTTGTTAACGCTGTTGATTGACTGAATTTCAGTTCAGAGTTAAATTTATCACATGCTTTCATGGAGACATTGCATACGCAACAAATAATGACATGAAGGAATTCTTCACGCAGTAGCTTTTATTTTGTGACCAGGAGGAATATCATTGAGACCAAACATGCCCATTTAAGATGAAGGCTGGCATATCGTAAACAATCTTTAGTGGTTCTGTAGATACCGGCCATTGGAACCTGTTGTGATGAGAGATTCTGGAGACACTGGCCATTGGAACCTGTTGTGGAGATAGATTCTGTAGACTCTGGCCATTGGAACCTGCTGTTGAGAGAGATTCTGTAGACTCTGGCCATTGGAACCTGCTGTTGAGAGAGATTCTGTAGACTCTGGCCATTGGAACCTGCTGTTGATAGAGATTCTGTAGACTCTGGCCATTGGAACCTGCTGTTGAGAGAGATTCTGTAGACTCTGGCCATTGGAACCTGCTGTTGAGAGAGATTCTGTAGATACTGGCCATTGGAACCTGCTGTTGAGAGAGATTCTGGAGACACTGGCCATTGGAACCTGCTGTGGAGAGAGATTCTGTAGACACTGCCCATTGGAACCTGTTGTGGAGAGAGATTCTGTAGATACTGGCCATTGGAACCTGCTGTAGAGAGAGATTCTGGAGACACTGGCCATTGGAACCTGCTGTAGAGAGAGATTCTGTTGATACCGGCCATTGGAACCTGCTGAGGAGAGAGATTCTGGAGACACTGGCCATTGGAACCTGCTGTGGAGAGAGACAGACAAAGACATTCCCGGGAACAGTTTAAACTCTGTTCAAGAATAGCATTTGACATTCTTATCAAATGTCTTATCTCACAGTTTTGTCAGCACTTTATCGTTAGTGTTGATTGTTATATTTAGTCAGGGCTATGGAGCACTTTTTCTCTCAATCAGTTGAATAATGTACTGTCATGTTTATGAAGTAGTTTTAAATGTACTTTATTTATATATATATATATATATAATGTGGACAGCTGGCACGACGTATTTGTATTTGTTTTCTTCAACGAATTGCACGAGTGACTGCTGATAGAAACACAAATATGTTTATTGGAAAGAGGAGAGGAAAGGAAAAAAGACAAACGCAACGAAACTTCTATTGAAATAACTTTAACACTGTTTAAATGAAAACAAGAAGAACAGCTGGATCTTTAGTCCCGTTGAACTATTGAAAATGTCTCTGTAGATATTTTGCGATTGACGTGTTTGGGAACTCGTATGAGGTTGCATGGCTCCCGTAAATATATATTGAGTAGCTAGTAGCTACACAATTTTCACAACAGAACTTAAGAAGTTTGAAAAGAGGAAGAGTGTGAATGTATAGTACCAGTCAAAAGTCAAACGAGTCTACAAAAGCTGTCATCAAGGCAAAAAGGTGGCTACTTTGAAGAATCTCAAATATAAAAATTATATTTTGATTTGTTTAACACTTTTTTTTGGTTGCTACATGATTCCGTATGTGTTATTTCATAGTTTTGATGTCTTAAATATTATTATACAATGTAGAAAAATAGTAATAAAAACAAAAACGAAAAACTCTGCAATGAGTAGGTGTGTCCAAACTGTTGACTGGTACTATATGTGTCCCCTAATATAAAGAGACTGCTCCTTTTCATAAGTATATAAGGTATTTTCCGAGCGTGTCCGAAATGGAGGCCATTATTGCTACCAAAAAAGGAACAGTGTTGACATATTGCTTTTCTCCAAAAGTATAGTAGTAGTAGTGTGATTTGTCTTTGAAATGATATGTATTGCTTGAACTATGTGATGTTTATTAATTCAAAGATCAGACAGAAGGGCCAAAGGTCATATGTCAGCTACTGAAGAATGTGTAGTTATTTGTTATTAGGGCCACCTGTAAATTCTACTTCACTCGAGTTGTGGCACAATTACCTGTTAGTAGAAAACCCAAGCATTGATATATGCTGAGTTGCAGACGTGGTCAGGCATTGTTACGTTGGTTCATTTTACTTTACAGTCCACCTGGTGTATTCTTACATTTACATGGTCAAACGTTGGGTTTCTTTGGTACCAGTAACACAAATGTTTTGAATAATTTTTATTAAGTACCATGCAGAAAAACTGGCTTAACTGAAAGCACCAAGACTGTTAAAATGAAGCAACAGGACTGTAAAGTAAAGCAACATGACTGTAAAGTAAAGCAACAGGACTGTAAAGCAACAGGACTGTTAAAGTGAAGCAACAGGACTGTAAAGTAAGCAACAGGACTGTAAAGCAACAGGACTGTTAAAGTGAAGCAACAGGACTGTAAAGTGAAGCCACAGGACTGTAAAGTTAAGCAACAGGACTGTAAAGTAAAGCAACAGGACTGTAAAGGGAAGCAACAGGACTGTAAAGCAACAGGACTAAAGTGAAGCAACAGGACTGTAAAGTAAAGCAACAGGACTGTAAAGCAACAGGACTGTAAAGCAACATGACTGTAAAGTAAAGCAACATGACTGTAAAGTAAAGCAACATGACTGTAAAGTAAAGCAACAGGACTGTAAAGTAAAGCAACATGACTGTAAAGCAACATGACTGTAAAGCAACAGGACTGTAAAGCAACAGGACTGTAAAGTGAACCAACAGGACTGTAAAGTAAAGCAACAGGACTGTAAAGTAAAGCAACAGGACTGTAAAGCAACAGGACTGTAAAGTAAACCAACAGGACTGTAGAGTAAAGCAACAGGACTGTAAAGTAAAGCAACAGGACTGTGAAGTGAACCAACAGGACTGTAAAGTAAAGCAACAGGACTGTAAAGCAACAGGACTGTAAAGTAAAGCTACAGGACTGTAAAGTAGAGCAACAGGACTGTTAAGAAGCAGGACTGTAAAGTAAACCAACATGACTGTAAAGTAAAGCAACATGACTGTAAAGTAAAGCAACAGGACTGTAAAGTAAAGCAACAGGACTGTTAAGGTGAAGCAACAGGACTGTAAAGTAAAGCAACAGGACTGTAAAGTAAAGCAACAGGACTGTGAAGTGAACCAACAGGACTGTAAAGTAAAGAAACAGGACTGTAAAGCAACAGGACTGTAAAGTAAAGCTACAGGACTGTAAAGTAGAGCAACAGGACTGTTAAGCAGCAGGACTGTAAAGTAAACCAACAGGACTTTAGAGTAAAGCAACAGGACTGTAAAGTAAAGCAACAGGACTGTGAAGTGAACCAACAGGACTGTAAAGTAAAGCAACAGGACTGTAATGCAACAGGACTGTAAAGCAACAGGACTGTAAAGTAAAGCAACAGGACTGTTAAGTAAAGCAACAGGACTGTTAAAGGAAAGCAACAGGACTGTAAAGTAAAGCAACAGGACTGTAAAGCAACAGGACTGTAAAGTAAAGCAACAGGACTGTTAAGTAAAGCAACAGGACTGTAAAGTAAAGCAACAGGACTGTTAAGTAAAGCAACAGGACTGTTAAAGGAAAGCAACATGACTGTAAAGTAAAGCAACAGGACTGTAAAGCAACAGGACTGTAAAGTTAAGCAAGGGACTGTAAAGTTAAGCAACAGGACTGTAAAGCAACAGGACTGTAAAGCAACTGGACTGTAAAGTAAAGCAACAGGACTGTAAATCAACAGGACTGTAAAGTGAACCAACAGGACTGTAAAGTAAAGCAACAGGACTGTAAAGCAACAGGACTGTAAAGTAAAGCAACAGGACTGTAAAGTAAAGCAACAGGACTGTTAAAGGAAAGCAACAGGACTGTAAAGTAAAGCAACAGGACTGTAAAGCAACAGGACTGTAAAGTAAAGCAACAGGACTGTTAAAGGAAAGCAACAGGACTGTAAAGTAAAGCAACAGGACTGTAAATCAACAGGACTGTAAAGCAAAAGGACTGTAAAGTAAAGCAACAGGACTGTAAAGTAAAGCAACAGGACTGTAAAGTAAAGCAACAGGACTGTAAAGTGAACCAACAGGACTGTAAAGTAAAGCAAAATGACTGTAAAGCAGCAGGACTGTAAAGCAACAGGACTGTAAAGTAAAGCAACAGGACTGTAAAGTAAAGCAACAGGACTGTAAAGTAAAGCAACAGGACTGTAAATCAACAGGACTGTAAAGTAAAGCAACATGACTGTAAAGTAAAGCAACAGGAATGTAAAGTAAAGCAACAGGACTGTAAAGCAACAGGACTGTAAAGTAAAGCAACAGGACTGTAAAGCAACAGGACTGTAAAGTAAAGCAACAGGACTGTTAAAGGAAAGAGTTTTATGTATCAGGTAGAGCATCTCTGCTGAAAGGGGATGATGGTCTTTGTGAGTGAGTTGAGCTGGGTGACGTCATGACATCGAGTCCTCGTCAGAAGGATGACCTTAGCACATTGCTCCTAGACACTGATCTTGGTTCAGTTTAGCATTTCCCCCACTAATGGTTAAGGTTAGGATTAGGGAAGGGGAAGCTGATCCTAGATCTGTACCCAGGGGAAACTTCACCTTGGAGCTGGATGGATGGTTGTAGAGTGTTGATGTCTTCATTCAAGCAAAAATGGATTGTCAACACAGGGTTTGATGAGAGTGATTTAGTGAGAATAAGCATATGTGTGAGTGTGTGAGAGACATAGCAGAGAGGCTGACAATCAGAAAGGGGAAAAAGTGGATAGTAGTTTGTTTGTATTTTCGTGCATGGCTTGGCATGTGACGGAATGTTGATGCTCCTGAACAGGGAGTTAGAATGAACGGGGTATATTGACTATTTGCAGCTATGCTTTGTCAATGTTGAAGAGCCAGATATATTCTCCTGCATCTGTTTAGCCACAGCTTTAAGATACTACACAGTGAAGTGGTGAATGTCTCCCCCATACACTGACGATGTCTCCTGTCGTGGTTAAATAAGAGCCATTTTTATAGAGATTATTTCATTGTTTTGTTTTGTTTTGTTGTTGCTTGAAATGTAACCGTTCACGAGCTTTCTCTCTTCTAGAATGTTCACTTAGACATGTTCTAGAACTTTTCTCAGTGTTCTGAGCGACTGGTTTATTAATGTCTGAAACCAACTACAAATGTTTTGTCTTTTAATGAGTATTATGCTGCCATTTTATTTTTGTAAATGATGGGAGAAAATCAATTTTAGATGAACGAGTTATGGAACCATGACTGCAAGGTGATGATGAGGAAATGTGTATTTATATTCTCGTTTAAAAAAAATGAGGGCTTTGTCCAGTTTACAGTGGCCTTATTTTCGTTAGGAGACGTTACTCTACTGTTGTAGCACTGGTACACGATTGAAAGTTTGAACAAAACACCTTTTTAAAAAGTAAACAAAACAAGTATTTTTCTTGAAATACTGTTACTGAAGTATCTCTCTGTAAATGTCTAGTTTTCTGAATGTATTTGTTCATCCTGACACCATAGTGTAGCTGTTTGTTGTATGCCGTTTCACTGCAGTCTTTTTCTCCAGGCTGACTCACCTGTATCGGTTCAGTCGCTGTTATCCTGTATCTTTGGTTATTTATTTAACAAGAACAGGCTCTGTGGTTTGACCTTTAACCTAGGCATGAATAAGGCATATGATCTGGGCAAATGTAGTGATTTATTTAATGTTGAATTTAGACGATATCCGATCCACTGAATTAACACGTTTTATATTATTTATTTATTTTTTAAATCAAGATAAATTTACCATTTTATTATTTATTATTTATTTTTATTTTTTAAATCAAGATAAATTTACCATTTTATTATTTATTATTTATTTTTATTTTTTAAATCAAGATAAATTTACCATTTTATTATTTATTATTTATTTTTATTTTTTAAATCAAGATAAATTTACCATTTTATTATTTATTATTTATTTTAATTTTTTAAATCAAGATAAATGTACCATTTTATTTATGAAGTTGATATTAAGTGTACATTTAATACACATTTGTACTTTAGTAAACCTAACAATATTTACGGCATAGTTACTTTGAAGAATTTATTGTATTTAATGATATAACGATATGATACAGAGCCTACAGAAAATACTCATGGAACGTTGACGGATTCTACATTTTCTAGTGTTACAGAATTGATTGTATTTAATGATATAACGATATGATGACGATAATGGTGATTTAATCCATTTAGAAACACAGAGCTTTCAGAAAATATTCATAGCCGTTGGCAGATTCTACATTTTCTACAGCCTGATTAAATATTTTTAATTCTTCCATCGACACACAATAACCTATAATGGCAAATTGAAAATATACGTTAATTTACAAATGTCATCAAATGTATTGAAAATTAAATACAGAAATGTCACATTTACATAAGTATTCACAACCCCCTGAGTCAATGCATGTTAGAATATTTTACCCTGAGTCTTTCTGGGTAAGTCTCTAAGAGTTTTACACACCTGGATTGTACGAAGTTTTCTAATTATTATTTTTTTTAATTATTCAAACTCTGTCAAGTTGGTTGTTGATCATTGCTAGACAGACATTTTCAAGTCTTGACATAAATGTCCATGCCTATTTAAGTCAAAACTGTAACTAGGCCACTGATACATTCAATGTCGTCTTGGAAAGCAACTCCTGTGTATATTTGGCTTTGTGTTTAAGGTTATTGTCCTGCTGAAAGGTGAATTTGCCTCCCAGTGTCTGTGCTAGGATTTTGCCTGTGCTTAGCTCTAGTTTGTATATTTCTATCCCAAAAACAATTCCCTAGTCTTTGCCGATGACAAGCATACCCATAACATGACGCAGCCACCACCATGCTTGAAAATATGAAGAGTTGTACTCAGTGATGTTTTGTGTTGGATTTACCCTAAACATAACACTTTGTATTCATGACATAAAGCTAATTTCTTTGCCACATTTTTTGCAATTTTACTTTAGTGCCTTGATACAAACATGATGCATGTTTGGGACTATTTTATTCTGTTTAGGCTTTCTTCTTTTCATTAAGTCAATATTGTGGAGTAACTACAATGTTGTTGATCCATCCTCAGTTCTCTCCGATCACAGCCATTAAACTCTGTAACTGTTTTAAAGTCACCATTGACCTCATGGTGAAATCCCTGAGTGGTTTCCTTCCTCTCCGGCAACTGAGTTAGGAAGGACCCCTTTATCTTTGTAGTGACTGGGTGTATTGAAACACCATCCAAAGTGTAATTAAAAAGTTCCCCATGCTCAAAGGGATATTCAATGTCTGCTTTTTTTTTTTTTACCCTTCCAATAGGTGCCCTTCTTTGTGAGGCATTGGAAAACCTCCCTGGTCTTTGTGGTTGAGTCTGTGTTTGGAATTCACTGCTCGACTGAGGGACCTTACAGATAATTGTATGTGTGGGGGTACAGAGATTAATTATTCATTTAAAATTATGTTTAATCACTATTATTGCACACAGAGTCCATGCATCTTATTATGGGACTTATTAAAGCACATGTTTACTCCTGAACGTGTTTATGTTTGCCATAACAAAGGGGTCGAATACTTATTGACTCAAGATTGGCTTTTAATTGTTTATTAATTTGCAAAAATGTCTACAAATTTCTATATTCCTCTTTGACATTATGGGGTTATTGTGTGTAGGCCAATGAAACAAAATAAATGCAGGCTGTAACAAAAACTAAATCTAAGAAACGGGGTTTTGAACACTTTCTGAAGGCACTCGGCACTGTGTCATGGGGAAATCTGTGAATTGAAAGAAATATGAACAATTGTATTTAATTGTAGCATTAATTTAGTCTTCCATCCTACTGATATAGAGTTCTTCTTCTGCCAATAATAATAACGTATGTTCTTGTGTCAGAGGACTTAGTTATGTCTGTTAGACCTTGACTAGTAGGGCTGGCCTAGATACCTCTGACTGTTTTCTATTCCAATGAGAACAAACATCACAACAGAGTGTGAACGGCAGGGGCACCCTTTCACAAATCAGAACAATGACATAGATGTTGAACATTTTAACATAGACGCTGCCATAGTGTTGAAGAACAAAACATTGGTCTAGCCCATTATTGAGAGTACCGTACAAAGTATCACTAGGCAGTATTTAAATCAAACTCTTGATAACATCTAGTTCAGCAGAAATCATATCAAATTTGACTGTTTTCAGATGCTCAGCACCATTGACTCACAAAGCACTCAATGCATTGAGAACAGAGAACATTTTTTACGATGAACCCTAAACTTTTCCATGAGAAAAATCAAAGAGACAAGTGCTGTGTGCTTGTCAACGATAAGAATATTGTGGGTTGTTTTTTTCTCTCTCTCTAATTTTACTGCTGCTGCTGTAAATGCTGTTTGTCAACATTGTCAAATGTTCTAATCGTCGTTAAATCACAGCACAAGTTCCTGAGCAGCCATTTTGTCTATAAACTTCTGACTGTCTGTCACAAAACACAGATGAGAATCTCCCAGAGCCATGTTGTAGACCACAGTAGCAAACCCTCTTTAAAGACAGCCTTCACATGGACGTCCCCAGCCAGGGAACCTCCTCTCAAAAAAGGCAGCAACGTTAATGTTTCTGATAATCTTTTTTGGGTTATTTCGATTATCTAGATTAAAATGCTTCAGCCACACTTATTCACACACACATAAATGTATGTTGCCCTGCTATCAACTGTAAAGGTAGATTCTTAGGGAACATGGTGTGGTGTGGGGGGGGTCTTTACTTATTGGTTTGGACTATCTTCTAGACTCCATGAGACATTCACATACTGAGTTTGAAAAGAGCGAAGTGTAGCAGATTGTCTGATTGAAGGATGGCAAAGACAAGGAGCTGTACTTTTATACCTGATGCTTTGTAAATGTTTTCTATGTGCAGTATTTGATCATGTAAAACTGGTATTTTTTTGTGGTTTGTAATGCTGCATAATTGATTACTTAGGGTGCACGTAGTTTTTGTACGAAAAATTGTACCAAATGGATGAAAAATAAACAACAACAACAACAATAACAAAAAAAAGTTCCACGTTTTTCGGGTTCAGAAGCCTGTAATTTGCCCCTTTACCGTCTGGACTCAAAGTCAATAAAGTTTTATTCGAATCACCACTTTGTTTGCCCATGATGTCATTGTGTAACTGATTTCTACTTTGTCACTTCAGGACGTATCAAGGGTGGAGAGAAATATGAAAATACAGTATTTCAACAAAAACATATTTTTATTACTTGATTTCCCCCCCCCCCCACCCCCTCACACATAGACAAGCCTTTTATTTTTTTTTAAATATATTTCACAATTTAGATACACAAACAGATGATTGTCTGAAAACGAAACAAGCAGATGGAACATAACTAATACACATATTATTCATATAGATTAAGACTAAATATACAGGAGGGAAAAAAAAGTTTGTTTAAAGATCGAGAAAATACTCAGGAAACATCCTTGTTGACATTTACACTCATTGTGTTTGCTGATACTTTACAAAGAAAGGAAAATAATATTTCAAGCATACCTGCAACTTCTCGCACAAATGTAAAAAAAAAAAAAACTGACGTGGTGTCATATTACTAATGATCAACACACCTGTAGAAGGTGATGGTGCTGAACTATGGCTGACGTGGTGTCATATTACTAATGATCAACACACCTGTAGAAGGTGATGGTGCTGAACTATGGCTGACGTGGTGTCATATCACTAATGATCAACACACCTGTAGAAGGTGATGGTGCTGAACTATGGCTGACGTGGTGTCATATCACTAATGATCAACACACCTGTAGAAGGTGATGGTGCTGAACTATGGCTGACGTGGTGTCATATCACTAATGATCAACACACCTGTAGAAGGTGATGGTGCTGAACTATGGCTGACGTGGTGTCATATTACACACCTGTAGAAGGTGATGGTGCTGAACTATGGCTGACGTGGTGTCATATTACACACCTGTAGAAGGTGATGGTGCTGAACTATGGCTGACGTGGTGTCATATTACACACCTGTAGAAGGTGATGGTGCTGAACTATGGCTGACGTGGTGTCATATTACACACCTGTAGAAGGTGATGGTGCTGAACTATGGCTGACGTGGTGTCATATTACACACCTGTAGAAGGTGATGGTGCTGAACTATGGCTGACGTGGTGTCATATCACTAATGATCAACACACCTGTAGAAGGTGATGGTGCTGAACTATGGCTGACGTGGTGTCATATCACTAATGATCAACACACCTGTAGAAGGTGATGGTGCTGAACTATGGCTGACGTGGTGTCATATCACTAATGATCAACACACCTGTAGAAGGTGATGGTGCTGAACTATGGCTGACGTGGTGTCATATCACTAATGATCAACACACCTGTAGAAGGTGATGGTGCTGAACTATGGCTGACGTGGTGTCATATTACACACCTGTAGAAGGTGATGGTGCTGAACTATGGCTGACGTGGTGTCATATCACTAATGATCAACACACCTGTAGAAGGTGATGGTGCTGAACTATGGCTGACGTGGTGTCATATCACTAATGATCAACACACCTGTAGAAGGTGATGGTGCTGAACTATGGCTGACGTGGTGTCATATTACTAATGATCAACACACCTGTAGAAGGTGATGGTGCTGAACTATGGCTGACGTGGTGTCATATTACACACCTGTAGAAGGTGATGGTGCTGAACTATGGCTGACGTGGTGTCATATTACACACCTGTAGAAGGTGATGGTGCTGAACTATGGCTGACGTGGTGTCATATTACACACCTGTAGAAGGTGATGGTGCTGAACTATGGCTGACGTGGTGTCATATTACACACCTGTAGAAGGTGATGGTGCTGAACTATGGCTGACGTGGTGTCATATCACTAATGATCAACACACCTGTAGAAGGTGATGGTGCTGAACTATGGCTGACGTGGTGTCATATTACTAATGATCAACACACCTGTAGAAGGTGATGGTGCTGAACTATGGCTGACGTGGTGTCATATCACTAATGATCAACACACCTGTAGAAGGTGATGGTGCTGAACTATGGCTGACGTGGTGTCATATTACTAATGATCAACACACCTGTAGAAGGTGATGGTGCTGAACTATGGCTGACGTGGTGTCATATCACTAATGATCAACACACCTGTAGAAGGTGATGGTGCTGAACTATGGCTGACGTGGTGTCATATCACTAATGATCAACACACCTGTAGAAGGTGATGGTGCTGAACTATGGCTGACGTGGTGTCATATCACTAATGATCAACACACCTGTAGAAGGTGATGGTGCTGAACTATGGCTGACGTGGTGTCATATCACTAATGATCAACACACCTGTAGAAGGTGATGGTGCTGAACTATGGCTGACGTGGTGTCATATCACTAATGATCAACACACCTGTAGAAGGTGATGGTGCTGAACTATGGCTGACGTGGTGTCATATTACACACCTGTAGAAGGTGATGGTGCTGAACTATGGCTGACGTGGTGTCATATCACTAATGATCAACACACCTGTAGAAGGTGATGGTGCTGAACTATGGCTGACGTGGTGTCATATCACTAATGATCAACACACCTGTAGAAGGTGATGGTGCTGAACTATGGCTGACGTGGTGTCATATTACTAATGATCAACACACCTGTAGAAGGTGATGGTGCTGAACTATGGCTGACGTGGTGTCATATTACACACCTGTAGAAGGTGATGGTGCTGAACTATGGCTGACGTGGTGTCATATTACACACCTGTAGAAGGTGATGGTGCTGAACTATGGCTGACGTGGTGTCATATTACACACCTGTAGAAGGTGATGGTGCTGAACTATGGCTGACGTGGTGTCATATTACACACCTGTAGAAGGTGATGGTGCTGAACTATGGCTGACGTGGTGTCATATCACTAATGATCAACACACCTGTAGAAGGTGATGGTGCTGAACTATGGCTGACGTGGTGTCATATTACTAATGATCAACACACCTGTAGAAGGTGATGGTGCTGAACTATGGCTGACGTGGTGTCATATCACTAATGATCAACACACCTGTAGAAGGTGATGGTGCTGAACTATGGCTGAAATGGTGTCATATTACTAATGATCAACACACCTGTAGAAGGTGATGGTGCTGAACTATGGCTGACGTGGTGTCATATCACTAATGATCAACACACCTGTAGAAGGTGATGGTGCTGAACTATGGCTGACGTGGTGTCATATTACACACCTGTAGAAGGTGATGGTGCTGAACTATGGCTGACGTGGTGTCATATCACTAATGATCAACACACCTGTAGAAGGTGATGGTGCTGAACTATGGCTGACGTGGTGTCATATCACTAATGATCAACACACCTGTAGAAGGTGATGGTGCTGAACTATGGCTGACGTGGTGTCATATTACTAATGATCAACACACCTGTAGAAGGTGATGGTGCTGAACTATGGCTGACGTGGTGTCATATCACTAATGATCAACACACCTGTAGAAGGTGATGGTGCTGAACTATGGCTGACGTGGTGTCATATCACTAATGATCAACACACCTGTAGAAGGTGATGGTGCTGAACTATGGCTGACGTGGTGTCATATTACACACCTGTAGAAGGTGATGGTGCTGAACTATGGCTGACGTGGTGTCATATCACTAATGATCAACACACCTGTAGAAGGTGATGGTGCTGAACTATGGCTGACGTGGTGTCATATCACTAATGATCAACACACCTGTAGAAGGTGATGGTGCTGAACTATGGCTGACGTGGTGTCATATCACTAATGATCAACACACCTGTAGAAGGTGATGGTGCTGAACTATGGCTGACGTGGTGTCATATTACACACCTGTAGAAGGTGATGGTGCTGAACTATGGCTGACGTGGTGTCATATCACTAATGATCAACACACCTGTAGAAGGTGATGGTGCTGAACTATGGCTGACGTGGTGTCATATCACTAATGATCAACACACCTGTAGAAGGTGATGGTGCTGAACTATGGCTGACGTGGTGTCATATTACTAATGATCAACACACCTGTAGAAGGTGATGGTGCTGAACTATGGCTGACGTGGTGTCATATTACACACCTGTAGAAGGTGATGGTGCTGAACTATGGCTGACGTGGTGTCATATCACTAATGATCAACACACCTGTAGAAGGTGATGGTGCTGAACTATGGCTGACGTGGTGTCATATTACACACCTGTAGAAGGTGATGGTGCTGAACTATGGCTGACGTGGTGTCATATCACTAATGATCAACACACCTGTAGAAGGTGATGGTGCTGAACTATGGCTGACGTGGTGTCATATCACTAATGATCAACACACCTGTAGAAGGTGATGGTGCTGAACTATGGCTGACGTGGTGTCATATCACTAATGATCAACACACCTGTAGAAGGTGATGGTGCTGAACTATGGCTGACGTGGTGTCATATTACACACCTGTAGAAGGTGATGGTGCTGAACTATGTCTGACGTGGTGTCATATCACTAATGATCAACACACCTGTAGAAGGTGATGGTGCTGAACTATGGCTGACGTGGTGTCATATTACTAATGATCAACACACCTGTAGAAGGTGATGGTGCTGAACTATGGCTGACGTGGTGTCATATTACTAATGATCAACACACCTGTAGAAGGTGATGGTGCTGAACTATGGCTGACGTGGTGTCATATCACTAATGATCAACACACCTGTAGAAGGTGATGGTGCTGAACTATGGCTGACGTGGTGTCATATCACTAATGATCAACACACCTGTAGAAGGTGATGGTGCTGAACTATGGCTGACGTGGTGTCATATTACACACCTGTAGAAGGTGATGGTGCTGAACTATGGCTGACGTGGTGTCATATTACACACCTGTAGAAGGTGATGGTGCTGAACTATGGCTGACGTGGTGTCATATCACTAATGATCAACACACCTGTAGAAGGTGATGGTGCTGAACTATGGCTGACGTGGTGTCATATTACTAATGATCAACACACCTGTAGAAGGTGATGGTGCTGAACTATGGCTGACGTGGTGTCATATTACTAATGATCAACACACCTGTAGAAGGTGATGGTGCTGAACTATGGCTGACGTGGTGTCATATCACTAATGATCAACACACCTATAGAAGGTGATGGTGCTGAACTAACGCTGACGTGGTGTCATATTACACACCTGTAGAAGGTGATGGTGCTGAACTATGGCTGACGTGGTGTCATATCACTAATGATCAACACACCTGTAGAAGGTGATGGTGCTGAACTATGGCTGACGTGGTGTCATATCACTAATGATCAACACACCTGTAGAAGGTGATGGTGCTGAACTATGGCTGATGTGGTGTCATATTACACACCTGTAGAAGGTGATGGTGCTGAACTATGGCTGACGTGGTGTCATATTACTAATGATCAACACACCTGTAGAAGGTGATGGTGCTGAACTATGGCTGACGTGGTGTCATATCACTAATGATCAACACACCTATAGAAGGTGATGGTGCTGAACTATGGCTGACGTGGTGTCATATTACACACCTGTAGAAGGTGATGGTGCTGAACTATGGCTGACGTGGTGTCATATCACTAATGATCAACACACCTGTAGAAGGTGATGGTGCTGAACTATGGCTGACGTGGTGTCATATCACTAATGATCAACACACCTGTAGAAGGTGATGGTGCTGAACTATGGCTGACGTGGTGTCATATTACACACCTGTAGAAGGTGATGGTGCTGAACTATGGCTGACGTGGTGTCATATCACTAATGATCAACACACCTGTAGAAGGTGATGGTGCTGAACTATGGCTGACGTGGTGTCATATCACTAATGATCAACACACCTGTAGAAGGTGATGGTGCTGAACTATGGCTGACGTGGTGTCATATCACTAATGATCAACACACCTGTAGAAGGTGATGGTGCTGAACTATGGCTGACGTGGTGTCATATCACTAATGATCAACACACCTGTAGAAGGTGATGGTGCTGAACTATGGGTGACGTGGTGTCATATTACACACCTGTAGAAGGTGATGGTGCTGAACTATGGCTGACGTGGTGTCATATTACACACCTGTAGAAGGTGATGGTGCTGAACTATGGCTGACGTGGTGTCATATCACTAATGATCAACACACCTGTAGAAGGTGATGGTGCTGAACTATGGCTGACGTGGTGTCATATTACACACCTGTAGAAGGTGATGGTGCTGAACTATGGCTGACGTGGTGTCATATTACACACCTGTAGAAGGTGATGGTGCTGAACTATGGCTGACGTGGTGTCATATCACTAATGATCAACACACCTGTAGAAGGTGATGGTGCTGAACTATGGCTGACGTGGTGTCATATTACTAATGATCAACACACCTGTAGAAGGTGATGGTGCTGAACTATGGCTGACGTGGTGTCATATTACTAATGATCAACACACCTGTAGAAGGTGATGGTGCTGAACTATGGCTGACGTGGTGTCATATCACTAATGATCAACACACCTGTAGAAGGTGATGGTGCTGAACTATGGCTGACGTGGTGTCATATTACACACCTGTAGAAGGTGATGGTGCTGAACTATGGCTGACGTGGTGTCATATTACACACCTGTAGAAGGTGATGGTGCTGAACTATGGCTGACGTGGTGTCATATCACTAATGATCAACACACCGGTAGAAGGTGATGGTGCTGAACTATGGCTGACGTGGTGTCATATTACACACCTGTAGAAGGTGATGGTGCTGAACTATGGCTGACGTGGTGTCATATTACACACCTGTAGAAGGTGATGGTGCTGAACTATGGCTGACGTGGTGTCATATCACTAATGATCAACACACCTGTAGAAGGTGATGGTGCTGAACTATGGCTGACGTGGTGTCATATTACTAATGATCAACACACCTGTAGAAGGTGATGGTGCTGAACTATGGCTGACGTGGTGTCATATTACTAATGATCAACACACCTGTAGAAGGTGATGGTGCTGAACTATAGCTGACGTGGTGTCATATCACTAATGATCAACACACCTATAGAAGGTGATGGTGCTGAACTATGGCTGACGTGGTGTCATATTACACACCTGTAGAAGGTGATGGTGCTGAACTATGGCTGACGTGGTGTCATATCACTAATGATCAACACACCTGTAGAAGGTGATGGTGCTGAACTATGGCTGACGTGGTGTCATATCACTAATGATCAACACACCTGTAGAAGGTGATGGTGCTGAACTATGGCTGACGTGGTGTCATATTACACACCTGTAGAAGGTGATGGTGCTGAACTATGGCTGACGTGGTGTCATATCACTAATGATCAACACACCTGTAGAAGGTGATGGTGCTGAACTATGGCTGACGTGGTGTCATATCACTAATGATCAACACACCTGTAGAAGGTGATGGTGCTGAACTATGGCTGACGTGGTGTCATATCACTAATGATCAACACACCTGTAGAAGGTGATGGTGCTGAACTATGGCTGACGTGGTGTCATATCACTAATGATCAACACACCTGTAGAAGGTGATGGTGCTGAACTATGGGTGACGTGGTGTCATATTACACACCTGTAGAAGGTGATGGTGCTGAACTATGGCTGACGTGGTGTCATATTACACACCTGTAGAAGGTGATGGTGCTGAACTATGGCTGACGTGGTGTCATATCACTAATGATCAACACACCTGTAGAAGGTGATGGTGCTGAACTATGGCTGACGTGGTGTCATATTACACACCTGTAGAAGGTGATGGTGCTGAACTATGGCTGACGTGGTGTCATATTACACACCTGTAGAAGGTGATGGTGCTGAACTATGGCTGACGTGGTGTCATATCACTAATGATCAACACACCTGTAGAAGGTGATGGTGCTGAACTATGGCTGACGTGGTGTCATATTACTAATGATCAACACACCTGTAGAAGGTGATGGTGCTGAACTATGGCTGACGTGGTGTCATATTACTAATGATCAACACACCTGTAGAAGGTGATGGTGCTGAACTATGGCTGACGTGGTGTCATATCACAAATGATCAACACACCTATAGAAGGTGATGGTGCTGAACTATGGCTGACGTGGTGTCATATTACACACCTGTAGAAGGTGATGGTGCTGAACTATGGCTGACGTGGTGTCATATCACTAATGATCAACACACCTGTAGAAGGTGATGGTGCTGAACTATGGCTGACGTGGTGTCATATCACTAATGATCAACACACCTGTAGAAGGTGATGGTGCTGAACTATGGCTGACGTGGTGTCATATTACACACCTGTAGAAGGTGATGGTGCTGAACTATGGCTGACGTGGTGTCATATCACTAATGATCAACACACCTGTAGAAGGTGATGGTGCTGAACTATGGCTGATGTGGTGTCATATCACTAATGATCAACACACCTGTAGAAGGTGATGGTGCTGAACTATGGCTGACGTGGTGTCATATCACTAATGATCAACACACCTGTAGAAGGTGATGGTGCTGAACTATGGCTGACGTGGTGTCATATCATTAATGATCAACACACCTGTAGAAGGTGATGGTGCTGAACTATGGCTGACGTGGTGTCATATCACTAATGATCAACACACCTGTAGAAGGTGATGGTGCTGAACTATGGCTGACGTGGTGTCATATCACTAATGATCAACACACCTGTAGAAGGTGATGGTGCTGAACTATGGCTGACGTGGTGTCATATTACACACCTGTAGAAGGTGATGGTGCTGAACTATGGCTGACGTGGTGTCATATCACTAATGATCAACACACCTGTAGAAGGTGATGGTGCTGAACTATGGCTGATGTGGTGTCATATCACTAATGATCAACACACCTGTAGAAGGTGATGGTGCTGAACTATGGCTGACGTGGTGTCATATCACTAATGATCAACACACCTGTAGAAGGTGATGGTGCTGAACTATGGCTGACGTGGTGTCATATCATTAATGATCAACACACCTGTAGAAGGTGATGGTGCTGAACTATGGCTGACGTGGTGTCATATCACTAATGATCAACACACCTGTAGAAGGTGATGTTGCTGAACTATGGCTGACGTGGTGTCATATCACTAATGATCAACACACCTGTAGAAGGTGATGGTGCTGAACTATGGCTGACGTGGCATCCCAATGCTTTTCCACAGGTCCACTGCATTCCTTTGCACCATCTCTGCACATGAATCAGCTATTGCCTGGACAGTGTTAATCTAAGACGAGGCTGCCCAACCAATGATCATGGAGAGAGCTCTTCTGTAGGTATTCAGTCCCAACCATAATTTAAAATCACACCTGATTCTACTTACTGCCTGCTCACCAACGCCTTAACGAGCTAAATCGGGTATGTTAGGTTAGGGTCGGAGCAAAAACATGCAAGGAACGGCAGCTCTGATCTAAGAAGACCGTTTTATAACCTCTAAATAACCTCTAAACCTTTATAACCACTCACACTCTTCGGGATTGCACTGAGCAACATGAGCTGAGTTGTGTGGTTGTTTCAAGTAGAAACTGCGAGCTGCATCTAAGAAATATAATCACAATATAGAATTGGTTACTTAAGGACAAAGTGTCTGGTCTGGTCTGCAGTTGCTGTGTTGATGATAGGTCAAAACTGTGCTATAACTTAGTTATAATTGACCAAAAATAGCCCCTATCACTCTCTCTCTGTATCTCTCCCTCTCTCTCCCTCTCTCTGTCTCTCTAGCTCTCTCTCCCTCTCTCTCTCCCTATCTATCTACCTCTCTCTCTCTAGCTCTCTCTCCCAATCTCTCTCTCTCTGTCTTTCTAGCTCTCTCTCTCTCTGTCTCTGTAGCACTCTCTCTCTCTGTCTCTCTCTCCCTATTTATCTCCCTATTGCTCTCTCTCTCTCTCTTTCTCTCTCTAGCTCTCTCTCCCTATCTCTCCCTGTCTCTCTAGCTCTCTCTCCCCATCTGTCTCTCCAGCTCTTTCTCTCTCCCTATCTATCTATCGCTCTCTGTCTCTCCAGCTCTCTCCCTATCTATCTCTCTCTCTCTCCCTGTCTCTCTCACTTTGTGTCTCCTTGCTTCTCTTACATTCCCTGCATATCTGCCCGTTTCTGCCCCTCTCTCTTTCACAGTGGCAACGTAATATTAATAACTAGCCCACATGCTGTACTCCCTATTTGTCATGCCCTGACCTTAGTTATCTTTGTTTTCTTTATTATTTTGGTTAGGTCAGGGTGTGACGAGGGTGGTATGTGTGTTTTTTGTCTTGGTATTGTCTAGGTAAATGTAGGTCTATGGTGGTCTATGGTGGCCTGAATTGGTTCCCAATCAGAGACAGCTGTTTATCGGTGTCTCTGATTGGGGATCCTATTTAGGTAGCCATTTTCCCTTTTGGTTTTGTGGGTTATTGTCTATGTGTAGTTAGTTGCCTGTCAGCACTGGTGTCTTATTATAGCTTCACGTTCGTTTTGTTATTTTGTTATTTTGTTTAGTGTTTCTTCGTTAATTAAAGAAGATGTATTCATATCACACTGCGCCTTGGTCTCATCAATACGACGAACGTGACGATATCCAAACCGGTGCATCTCACCTCGTGCCAGTGTCAGACGTGGTCCTTCAGAATATGGAATATGTCTTTTGTGAATTCATCTTTTACATTATTTACCTCATCATGCATTTATAATAATCATAATAATAGCCTAGTAATAACAATAATAAACAGATGCTATTTGTTTTTATTTGTTTGCGTGTGAGTAAACAGACCTGGGGGTCGGGCGCTGACTAAATAAGGAATGATTGGCATATACCCAGTGGCCAATCGCTGATAGTCAAAAAAAAGAGAAAGTTAAGCATAACAAATGTCTGCTGTCCGAAACTCCAATAGTTTTACAGGCTGGTCAACAGGCTGGTCAACAGGCTGGTCAACAGGCTGATCAACAGGCTGGTCAACAGGCTGATCAACAGGCTGGTCAACAGGCTGGTCAACAGGCTGATCAACAGGCTGGTCAACAGGCTGGTCAACAGGCTGGTCAACAGGCTGGTCAACAGGCTGGTCAACAGGCTGATCAACAGGCTGATCAACAGGCTGGTCAACAGGCTGGTCAACAGGCTGGTCAACAGGCTGATCAACAGGCTGGTCAACAGGCTGGTCAACAGGCTGGTCAACAGGCTGGTCAACAGGCTGGTCAACAGGCTGATCAACAGGCTGGTCAACAGGCTGATCAACAGGCTGGTCAACAGGCTGGTCAACAGGCTGATCAACAGGCTGGTCAACAGGCTGGTCAACAGGCTGGTCAACAGGCTGATCAACAGGCTGGTCAACAGGCTGGTCAACAGGCTGGTCAACAGGCTGATCAACAGGCTGGTCAACAGGCTGGTCAACAGGCTGATCAACAGGCTGGTCAACAGGCTGGTCAACAGGCTGGTCAACAGGCTGATCAACAGGCTGGTCAACAGGCTGATCAACAGGCTGATCAACAGGCTGATCAACAGGCTGGTCAACAGGCTGGTCAACAGGCTGGTCAACAGGCTGGTCAACAGGCTGATCAACAGGCTGGTCAACAGGCTGGTCAACAGGCTGATCAACAGGCTGGTCAACAGGCTGGTCAACAGGCTGATCAACAGGCTGGTCAACAGGCTGATCAACAGGCTGGTCAACAGGCTGGTCAACAGGCTGATCAACAGGCTGGTCAACAGGCTGGTCAACAGGCTGGTCAACAGGCTGGTCAACAGGCTGGTCAACAGGCTGGTCAACAGGCTGATCAACAGGCTGATCAACAGGCTGGTCAACAGGCTGTCAACAGGCTGGTCAACAGGCTGGTCAACAGGCTGGTCAACAGGCTGATCAACAGGCTGGTCAACAGGCTGGTCAACAGGCTGGTCAACAGGCTGATCAACAGGCTGATCAACAGGCTGGTCAACAGGCTGGTCAACAGGCTGGTCAACAGGCTGATCAACAGGCTGGTCAACAGGCTGATCAACAGGCTGGTCAACAGGCTGGTCAACAGGCTGATCAACAGGCTGATCAACAGGCTGGTCAACATGCTGATCAACACGCTGGTCAACAGGCTGGTCAACAGGCTGGTCAACAGGCTGATCAACAGGCTGGTCAACAGGCTGATCAACAGGCTGGTCAACAGGCTGGTCAACAGGCTGATCAACAGGCTGATCAACAGGCTGGTCAACATGCTGATCAACACGCTGGTCAACAGGCTGGTCAACAGGCTGATCAACAGGCTGGTCAACAGGCTGATCAACAGGCTGGTCAACAGGCTGGTCAACAGGCTGGTCAACAGGCTGGTCAACAGGCTGTCAACAGGCTGGTCAACAAATGTCCCAAATGTCATTCTATCCCCTAGTGCACTACTTCTGATGGCTCTGGTCAAAAGTAGTGCACTTGCAAGGGGATAGCATGCCACTTGGGACGAAGATATGAAGAGCTCTGCTATTGGTGGACTGAGAACAGAAGGAGTTCTAGAGCTCTGCTATTGGTGGACTGGGAACATAAGTAGTCCTAGAGCTCTGCTATTGGTGGACTGAGAACATAAGTAGTCCTAGAGCTCTGCTATTGGTGGACTGAGAACAGAAGGAGTCCTAGAGCTCTGCTATTGGTGGACTGAAAACAGAAGGAGTCCTGGAGCTCTGCTATCCGTCCCAAGCCCGACGGGCCTCAACATCAGATTAGGGCCGGGTAGGGCCGTTTTTTATTTTCTTCTCATCAATAACTAGGCTACTGGTATGGCTCGCGTATCATTAAATGATGATTAAAATGTTGAAGCTGAGCCATTTGCACGTGCTCTGCTGTGCAGTATAGTCATATCTGAATTAAGATCATAACGCGACGTTAGAAGTGCTTCAACCTTGTCAAATATAAGACAGGAGAGATTATTTGACAGAAAATAATAATGTTCCTTGAGTGACAATTAGCTAAAAGCTAACTGCCCTCGTCATTGATCAGCCCAAAGCGGAGCCGTCGCTATAGTTACTCACAGACTCAGAGCGCCATGAGCAGAGCGCATGCAGAGCGAGCTGTGTGCAGGGAGTGAGTGACAGACAGAGCAGATAATGGATTTACTAACAGAGGAAGTGATTTCTGATTTTGGGCTTCGTGCAGGGCTGGGCCTTAAAGTTAGCAGAAGCAATTGGGCCTGGGCAGGGTAGGGCCTGAATGTTGCCTGGCATTGGTAGAGCTCTGGCTTAAAATGCATGCCTGTGCAGGGCTCTAAGTAGTCCTACGGAACCTGAAATAGATTCAGACACAGTCAGAGAACATTCAAAGACTTACATTCATTGACAGGCAGTCCGAGAATATTCAAAGACTTACATTCATTGACAGGCAGCCAGAGAACATTCAAAGACTTACATTCATTGACAGGCAGTCCGAGAATATTCAAAGACTTACATTCATTGACAGGCAGTCCGAGAATATTCAAAGACTTACATTCATTGACAGGCAGCCAGAGAACATTCAAAGACTTACATTCATTGACAGGCAGCCAGAGAACATTCAAAGACTTACATTCATTGACAGGCAGTCCGAGAATATTCAAAAACGTACATTCATTGACAGGCAGCCAGAGAACATTCAAAGACTTACATTCATTGACAGGCAGTCCGAGAATATTCAAAAACGTACATTCATTGACAGGCAGTCCGAGAACAACCAACCACTTAGATGAATTGACAATAACACTGATAGTATACTCATACATAGATAGCCTGAATACATTCATAGGAACAACATACTTAATGACATTGAGAGACGTTATTTTAGATTGAACTAACTACAGATGATAGTCAGGCAGTGAGAGGGGACAGAACAAAGACAGATTCAGTGCAGGGTTGGGCGCAGTTCAATTCTCAATTCAGGGGTTGAATGTTGTCCGTTTCAATTTTAATTCAATGCTTGAATTTGTTTTCTATAAGAATTCTTAATTTCATGAATTGGCGGAAGTGACCCCTTTGCCTAATTCAGAGATACACATACATTCATAGTGTGGTCATTGAGACATTCCTAGACGTGTGCACAAAGAGACAATAAATATACAGACATACTGTTCAGATAGTAGACATTCATAGATAAGACATTCATGTCATACAATCTCGAATAGACATCGATCAAATGTATAAACCTGTGTATTCTACAACTATCATACACACGACTGTCGGTGGTCAAATAGGTCGCATCCTAAATGCCACGCTATTCCCTACATAGTGCACTACTTTTGACAGATCCCCTATGGGCCCTAAATACAGTAGGTGCACTAAATAGGGAATAGGTTGTAGTTTTGGACACAAAAAATTATTCTCTGTCCTCACAATGACCTAGATTCACAGTTAGGGGCCTTTCCAGAAAGCAGGATTAAATTAGCCAGCTAACTTTGACATACAGTCAGATATCTCTCTTAATTTTCTGGTAAATTGTTTGGTTTTCTGTTTCATTTTGAAAGCTAAACTTGAATGGTTGTCAAGTCAATCTCTCTCTCTCTACATACATACATACATACATATACATATACATATATATATATATATATACAAAACAAATTAAATGTAATTTCCGAATATTAAGGACAGTTCATTAAGGACAGCTGGCTAACTCATTGATCCTGCTTCCTGGAAGAGCCCCCTGTACTCAACACTTTATTTTTCTCCTTTCTTCCCTCCTTATCTCCTTCCCTCCTTATCTCCCTTCTCTCCTTCCCTCACTTATATACAGTAAGGCCTTCACTTACATGTCATATTGAGGATGTGGCTAGGGTTACAAACTTTCCCCAAATTCCCAGATTTTCCAGAAATCCTGCTTGTCCGCTCCTGATTTCTGAGATCCTTCCAAACAGGATTTTGGGTAAATTCCTGGAATTTCAGGAACGTTTAGGTATTTTTGCCACCCTAGGCGTAGCACAGTGAGTGTTGATATGCTCAATAGATCATACTACAAAGAATCGTGATATAGCTAGCTAAGCTATAAAAAAAAACAATGTAACCAGAGGGGTTATTAGCTAGACTAGCATACCTGCTAATTTGATCCTTTAACATAAAAATGAATAGCCATCCTATACAGTAACGGTCAACAGTTTTACAACACCGACTCACTCAAGGGTTTTACTTTATTTTTTAAAACTATTTTCTACATTGTAGAATAATAGTGAAGACATCAAAACTATGAAATAACACATATGGAATCATGTCGTAACCCCAAAACGAAGTTTCAAACAATTTTATATTTGAGATTCGTCACACTTTGCTTTGATGACCGTTTTGCACACTCTTGGCATTCTCTTAACCAGCTTCATGAGGTAGTCACCTGAAATGCATTTCAATTAACAGGTGTGGCTTGTTAAAAGTTAATTTGTGGAATTTCTTTCCTTCTTAATGCGTTTGAGCCAATCAGTTGTGTTGTGACAAGGTAGGGGTGGTATACAGAAGATAGCCCTATTTGGTAAAAGACCAAGTCCATATTATGGCAAGAACAATTCAAATAAGCAAAGAGAAATGACAGTCCATCATTACTTGAAGACATCACTCAATACAGAACATTTCAAGAACTTTTAAAGTTTCTTCAAGTGCAGTCGCAAAAACCATCAAGCGCTATGATGAAACTGGCTCTCATGAGGACCGCCACAGGAAAGGAAGACCCAGAGTTACCTCTGCTGCAGAGGATAAGATCATTAGAGGTACCAGCCTCAGAAATTGCAGCCCAAATAAATGCTTTACAGAGTTCAAGTAACAGACACATCTCAACATCAACTGTTCATAGGAGACGGTGTGAATCAATCCTTCATGTTCGAATTGCTGCAAAGAAACCACTACTAAAGGACACCAATAAGAAGAAGAGACTTGGTTGGGCCAAGAAACACGATCAATGGACATTAGACTTGTGCACATTTTTCCTTTGTTCTGATGAGTCCAAATTAGAGATTTTTGGTTCCAACCGCCATGTCTTTGTAAAATGCGGTGTGGGTGAACGGATGATCTCCGCATCTGGGGTTCCCACAGTGAAGCATGGAGGAGGAGGTGTGATGGTGTGGGGGTGCTTTGCTGGTGACACTGTCTGTGATTTATTCAGATTTTCAAGGCGCACTTAACCAGCATGGCTACCACGGCATTCTGCAGCAATACACCATCCCATCTGGTTTGTGCTTAGTGGGACTATCATTTGTTTTTCAACAGGACAATGTCCCAACACACCTCCAGGCTGTGTAAGGGCTATTTGACCAAGAAGGAGAGTGATGGAGTGCTGCATCAGATGACCTGGCCTCCACAATCCCCTGACCTCAACCAAACTGTGATGGTTTGGGATTAGTTGGACCGCAGAGTGAAGGAAAAGCAGCCAACAAGTGCTCAGCATATGTGGGAACTCCTTCAAGACGGTTGGAAAAGCATTCCAGCATTCCTGGTTGAGAGAATACCAAGAGTGTGCAAAGCTGTCATCAAGGCAAAGGGTGGCTATTTGAAAAATCTCAAATGGATTTGTTTAACACTTTTTTGGGGTTACTACATGATCCCATCTGTGTTATTTCATAGTGTTGATGTCTTCACTATTATTCTACATTGTAGAAAATAATAAACATAAAGAAAAACACTTGAATGAGGCGGTGTTGTAAACCTTTTGACCGGTGGTGTATATATCACACTGCTTTAAATGTCCTCTACATGTTTGAAAGTAACTAATATTGTATAAATCACTAGTATGCTAATCGTGTAGTACAATAGCAATACAATACCCAACACATCTGCCCTAGCCATTACTAGCCATAATAAAGCTCTCCTGTCATCTTTGGTTTCTGATTAGCCGGTCGTTGTTTAAAGGACAATTGACTGATAATCCATTATAGTTCACTACTTTTTAGCAGATCCCTATGGACCCTGGTCTAAAGTAGTGCACTACTACCCTATAGACCCTGGTCTAAAGTAGTGCACTACTACCCTATAGACCCTGGTCTAAAGTAGTGCCCTACTACCCTATAGACCCTGGTCTAAAGTAGTGCACTACTACCCTATAGACCCTGGTCTAAAGTAGTGCCCTACTACCCTATAGACCCTGGTCTAAAGTAGTGCCCTACTACCCTATAGACCCTGGTCTAAAGTAGTGCCCTACTACCCTATTTAAACTGGTCTAAAGTAGTGCCCTACTACCCTATAGACCCTGGTCTAAAGTAGTGCCCTACTACCCTATAGACCCTGGTCTAAAGTAGTGCCCTACTACCCTATAGACCCTGGTCTAAAGTAGTGCCCTACTACCCTATAGACCCTGGTCTAAAGTAGTGCCCTACTACCCTATAGACACGGGTCTAAAGTAGTGCACTACTACCCTATAGACACGGGTCTAAAGTAGTGCACTACTACCCTATAGGCCCTGGTCTAAAGTAGTGCACTACTACCCTATAGACCCTGGTCTAAAGTAGTGCCCTACTACCCTATAGACCCTGGTCTAAAGTAGTACACTACTACCCTATAGACCCTGGTCTAAAGTAGTACACTACTACCCTATAGACCCTGGTCTAAAGTAGTGCACTACTACCCTATAGACCCTGGTCTAAAGTAGTGCCCTACTACCCTATAGACCCTGGTCTAAAGTAGTGCCCTATACAGGGAATATGGTGCCATTTGGAACACAACCCAGATCTATTCAAACTAGGGAGGAGACTAAACTAACTGAAGTCTGTTTCAAACCAGGAATAGTTTAGTTGGATGAGTTTTTCATGAATAGTTGGAGGAGTTCTTCAGGAATAGTTCAGGAATAGTTTAGTTGGATGAGTTCATCAGGAATAGTTCAGTTGGATGAGTTTCAGGAATAGTTCAAGAATAGTTCAGTTGGATGAGTTCTTCAGGAATAGTTTAGTTCGATGAGTTCATCAGGAATAGTTCAGTTAGATGAGTTCTTTAGGAATAGTTCAGGAATAGTTCAGTTGGATGAGTTCTTCAGGAATAGTTCAGTTGGATGAGTTCTTTAGGAATAGTTCAGGAATAGTTCAGTTGGATGAGTTCTTCAGGAATAGTTCAGTTGGATGAGTTCTTCGGGAACAGTTCAGTTGGATGAGTTCTTCGGGAATAGTTCAGTTGGATGAGTTCTTTGGGAATAGTTCAGTTGGATGAGTTCTTCAAGAATAGTTCAGTTGGATGAGTTCTTCAAGAATAGTTCAGTTGGATGAGTTCTTCAAGAATAGTTCAGTTGGATGAGTTCTTCAAGAATAGTTCAGTTGGATGAGTTCTTCAAGAATAGTTCAGTTGGAGGGGTTCTTCAGAAACAGTTAAGCATGCACACACAACCACACACGCACACGCACACACGCACACTGGATATGAGATGTATTCTATGCTGTGGTCCCAGTTCAGTCTGACCTCTGTGATGTCTTCAACTCTGAGCCCTGTCCTTTGATTGGTCGTAGAATGATCTGAAGGCAAGCATGGAAACGGCTCTGAAATAAGGAGAGGAGAGGAGAGATCGAAAACGCGCCTAAGTAAACTACCCACCCTCCTTCTCTTCCTCATCCTCCTCCCATGTTATCTAAAATGTCTGATGGAAAGTTCATTCGAAAAGTCCCCCGAAACCTTCCCAAGCACCACTGCTGCTCAGTGACATCAACTTCCTCTTCGGGTGATGACATCACTTCCAGACGTGAGACGTCGTCATGTGGTTGGAGGTTTGAGTCTTTGGTCCGCCAATGTGCTGACTGCCGTATCCCGTCATGGCGTTGGTGCCGTAGAAGTTCACCCCCGCCATGTGCTGGGTCATCTGGTGTGGGGGGGAACCGCATGTGCACACACACACACACACACGCGAACACACAGACAAACACAGATTTGAATACTATAGTCAAATGTTATGTAAATATACAGTTACACACATATTGGCTCATAGAAACACAGTCAAACACAGTCATTTCCTCTCACACACGGTCCTCACAAGTATAGTAATACAAACACACACACACACACACACACACACACACACATTCCAGGTGTGTCTCTCACCTGATTGATGGCGCACTGATCCTGCTGTACCTGCTGAGGCACGGACGCCACTCCGCCCGTCATGCCTTTCTGTTGACGTCCAATGATGCTTTGTTGCTGTGCTCCCATGATGCTGTTATGTTGCACTCCCATCATGCCGCTCTGCTGAGCTCCCATCATGCCGCTCTGCTGAGCTCCCATCATGCCGCTCTGCTGAGCTGCCATCATGCCGCTCTGCTGAGCTGCCATCATGCCGCTCTGCTGAGATCCCATCATGCCTCTCTGCTGAGCGCCCATCATGCCTCTCTGCTGAGCTCCCATCATGCCGCTCTGCTGAACTCCCATCATGCCGCTCTGCTGAGCTCCCATCATAACACTCTGCTGAGCTCCCATCATAACACTCTGCTGAGCTCCCATAATGCTTTGCTGATGATTTATCATGCTGTGTGGCACTCCTGCCATGAACGGGGATGTGTTGACTGCTTGCCCCATGACACCCTGTTGAGCCATAAAGCCATTCTGTTGTGCTAACACCATTCCATTCTGCTGAGCTCCCATAATGCTTTGCTGTTGCCCTCCCATCATGCCGTTCTGCTGCTGACCACTCAGGGCCATCATGGAGTGTGATGTCACCATGGCTCCTCCCATCGCTCCCCCCTCCGTGGCCAGGGAATGGTACGATCCGTAGTAGCCCAGCTGGGCTGGGTTCATGTACAGGCCAGCTGGAGATACAAAGTTAAACCACTCAAAAAGTTGGGCAAGGACAGTTACTATAGGACAGTTAGGAAAGGACAGTTACTAAAGGACAGTTACTAAAGGACAGTTACTAAAGGACAGCTACTAAAGGACAGTTACTAAAGGACAGTTACTAAAGGACAGTTACTAAAGGACAGTTAGGAAAGGACAGTTACTAAAGGACAGTTACTAAAGGACAGTTACTAAATGACAGCTACTAAAGGACAGTTACTAAAGGACAGTTATTAAAGGACAGTTACTAAAGGACAGTTACTAAAGGACAGTTACTAAAGGACAGTTACTAAAGGACAGTTACTAAAGGACAGCTACTAAAGGACAGTTACTAAAGGACAGTTACTAAAGGACAGTTACTAAAGGACAGTTACTAAAGGACAGTTACTAAAGGACAGTTACTAAAGGACAGTTACTAAAGGACATTTACTAAAGGACAGTTACTAAAGGACAGTTACTAAAGGACAGTTACTAAAGGACAGTTAGGAAAGGACAGTTACTAAAGGACAGTTACTAAAGGACAGTTACTAAATGACAGCTACTAAAGGACAGTTACTAAAGGACAGTTACTAAAGGACAGTTACTAAAGGACAGTTACTAAAGTTACTAAAGGACAGTAACTAAAGGACAGCTACTAAAGGACAGTTACTAAAGGACAGCTACTAAAGGACAGTTACTAAAGGACAGTTACTAAAGGACAGTTACTAAAGGACAGTTACTAAAGGACAGTTACTAAAGGACATTTACTAAAGGACAGTTACTAAAGGACAGTTACTAAATGACAGCTACTAAAGGACAGTTACTAAAGGACAGTTACTAAAGGACAGTTACTAAAGGACAGTTACTAAAGGACAGTTACTAAAGGACAGTTACTAAAGTTACTAAAGGACAGTTACTAAAGGACAGCTACTAAAGGACAGTTAGGAAAGGACAGTTACTAAAGGACAGTTACTAAAGTTACTAAAGGACAGTTACTAAAGGACAGTTACTAAAGGACAGTTACTAAAGGACAGTTACTAAAGGACAGTTACTAAAGTTACTAAAGGACAGTTACTAAAGGACAGTTAGGAAAGGACAGCTAGGAAGGGACAGTTAGGAAAGGACAGTTAGGAAAGGACAGTTTCTAAAGGACAGTTAGGAAAGAACAGTTACTGAAGGACAGTTACTAAAGGACAGTTACTAAAGTTACTAAAGGACAGTTAGGAAAGGACAGTTTCTAAAGGACAGTTAGGAAAGGACAGTTACTAAAGGACAGTTACTAAAGGACAGTTAGGAAAGGACAGTTAGGAAAGGACAGTTAGGAAAGGACAGTTAGGAAAGGACAGTTAGGAAAGGACAGTTAGGAAAGGACAGTTTCTAAAGGACAGTTAGGAAAGAACAGTTACTGAAGGACAGTTACTAAAGGACAGTTACTAAAGTTACTAAAGGACAGTTAGGAAAGGACAGTTTCTAAAGGACAGTTAGGAAAGGACAGTTACTAAAGGACAGTTAGGAAAGGACAGTTTTTTTAATTTAACCTTTATTTTACTAGGCAAGTCAGTTTAAGAACAAATTCTTATTTTCAATGACGGCCTAGGAACAGTGGGTTAACTGCCTGTTCAGGGGCAGAACGACAGATTTGTACCTTGTCAGCTCGGGGATTTGAACTTGCAAACTTTCTCCCAGTTTCTAAAGGACAGTTACTAAAGGACAGTTACTAAAGGACAGTTAGGAAAGGACAGTTACTAAAGGACAGTTTAGAAAGGACAGTTAGGAAAGGACAGTTAGGAAAGGACAGTTACTAAAGGACATTTAAGAAAGGACAGTTACTAAAGGACAGTTACTAAAGGACAGTTACAAAAGGACAGTTACTAAAGGACAGTTACTAAAGGACTGTTACTAAAGGACTGTTACTAAAGGACAGTTAGGAAAGGACAGTTACTAAAGGACAGCTACTAAAGGACAGTTACTAAAGGACAGTTACGAAAGGACAGTTACGAAAGGACAGTTAGGAAAGGACAGTTAGGAAAGGACAGTTAGGAAAGGACAGTTAGGAAAGGACAGTTAGGAAAGGACAGTTAGGAAAGGACAGTTACGAAAGGACAGTTAGGAAAGGACAGTTAGGAAAGGACAGTTAGGAAAGGACAGTTACGAAAGGACAGTTACGAAAGGACAGTTAGGAAAGGACAGTTAGGAAAGGACAGTTAGGAAAGGACAGTTAGGAAAGGACAGTTAGGAAAGGACAGTTAGGAAAGGACAGTTAGGAAAGGACAGTTAGGAAAGAATGATAGTGACCACTAAGAACAGGCCAGCTGGAAGTACAAACATATACAGACAAGAAACACAGTTAAGCCGTTCATTCAGAATGACAGAACCTAGGTTCATTTACAGCAGCTATAATAGATGTTGATAACAAGGTCCAGAGATGCTCTAATTAAGAAATAAGGCATGAGGGGGTGTGGTATATGGCCAATATATCACTGTGCTTAAGCATTGGGCTGTGCTTAATCATGACGCAACGCTGAGTGCCTGGACACAGCCCTATTGGCCATATCCCACAAACCCCCGAGGTGCCTTAATTGCAATTATAAACTGGTTACCAATGTAATTAGAGTAGTAAAAAAATATGTTTTTGTAGCACGGCTGTCAGCCAATCAGCATTCAGGGCTCGAAGCACCCAGTTTATAATTGTTTAAAAAACACAGATACTTTGACTTTGTAGAAAATCATCAAGGACATCAAAGATTATCAACACATAAACAACTATACAGTGACCTCTTACCCCGTGCAGCTAGGTTCTGGTGCGATGTGGGTGTGGTTGCATAGAGGGAGAGGATGGAGTCCTTAGACATCTTTGTCCTAGAGCCCTCCTGTCTGGGTGCTGAGTCCAGGAACAGGCTGAGGTTCTCGGGTACCGACGTGGCCACACAACCCCTGGGCATGGTGCTACCCACCGGCTGGAGAGAGGAGAGATTGTTACATAGGGTTAGTGTGTGTGTGTCTGTCTTGTGTATATCTGGTATAACTCTCTCTGAATCTCACCGTGGTGTTGGTGGAGGAAGAGGCAGGCAGAGAGCTGAATAGATTCAGGTCAGAGTGCACCGTAGCTGGCTTAGCCACCAGAGGACTCCCCCTCTCTCCAGAGCTGGACCTACCATTGGATATAGCAGCATGGGGAGCAGGATCATCTGAGAGAGAGAGACAGAGAGACAGAGAGAAAGAGAGAGAGAGAGACAGAGAAATAGAGAGAGAAAGAGAGAGGGACAGAGAGACAGAGAGAGAGACAAAGACACAGAGCTTATGAGAATGCTTATTTATTTGATTTTATCTTGTGTCCTTTAACCATTTGTACATTGTTAAAACACTGTAAATATATAATATGACATTTGGATTGTCTTTATTGTTTTGAAACTTCTGTATGTGTAATGTTTACTGTTAATTTTTATTGTTTATTTCACTTTATATATTCACTTTATATATTATCTACCTCACTTGCTTTGGCAATGTTAACACATGTTTCCCATGCCAATAAAGCCCCTTGAATTGAATTGAATTGAGAGAGAGAGAGAGAGAGCGCGAGAGAGAGATAGAGAAAGAGAGACAGTGAGACAGAGACAGAGAGAGAGAGACAGTGAGACAGAGACAGAGAGAGAGAGAGAGAGGGAGAGAGAAAGAGAGAGAGAGAGAGAGAAAGAGAGAGAGAGAGAGAGAAAGAGAGAGAGAGAGAGAGAGAGAGAGAGAGAGAGAGACAGAGAGACAGAGAGACAGAGAGAGAGAGAGAGAGAAAGAGAGAAAGAGACAGAGAGACAGTGAGACATAGAGAGACAGAGACAGAGAGAAAGAGACATAAAGAGAGAGCGACAGAGACACAGAGAGAGAGACAGAGACAGAGAAAGGTGTATCCCCTACCACCCCTTATCTACTACCAACACATCCAAGACCATGCTCTGTAGCATTGAGAGAGAATGAACAGCTCCTTCAGTACATCTGCACTAAACACACACACACACACACACACACACACACACACACACACACACGGTTATTGTACTAAAAGTCTACATGTTCAATGAAAAGGAAGGACAAAAGAGTACAGATGAATTCTGTTATCCTGTTTATCATTCTGAACAACTCAGTAGTTACTGTATTTCTGTTATCCTGTTTATCATTCTGAATAACCCAGTAGTTACTGTATTTCTGTTATCCTGTTTATCATTCTGAATAACCCAGTAGTTACTGTATTTCTGTTATCCTGTTTATCATTCTGAATAACCCAGTAGTTACTGTATTTCTGTTATCCTGTTTATCATTCTGAACAACTCAGTAGTTACTGTATTTCTGTTATCCTGTTTATCATTCTGAATAACCCAGTAGTTACTGTATTTCTGTTATCCTGTTTATCATTCTGAATAACCCAGTAGTTACTGTATTTCTATGATCCTGTTTATCATTCTGACTAACCCAGTAGTTACTGTATTTCTGTTATCCTGTTTATCATTCTGAATAACCCAGTAGTTACTGTATTTCTATGATCCTGTTTATCATTCTGAATAACCCAGTAGTTACTGTATTTCTGTTATCCTGTTTATCATTCTGAATAACCCAGTAGTTACTGTATTTCATCAACAATATCAACAATATATTCAGGCGAACGGCAAAAGAAGCTCAACTGAAATTGATAAAAAAACAAACCAAAAAAAGACAACTGGTTTGAAAGGAAAAAAACAAAAGCACAGAGACCCAAATAATGATGAATTACACCATCATTACGGAGACTTTAAAACTCTATAAACGTGCACTCAGAACCAATAAAACAACAGCGAGCAACTGACACTCACTGAGGAGTCCGTAAACACAAACAACTTCTGACAAAATTGGACCCCCCCCCCCCCCCCCCCCCCAAAAAAAAGGAACTAGAGGAAATAGGGATACAAAATGGTGGACAACTCCTTTTAAAACCCTCTAGAACACCGTTCAAATTGATGCAACCGCAGAGCCAAATTCATGAGAAGGTAAATAGATTAGAGAAAGATATAACAGACAATCAAAATCCACTGGACTCCCCAATTACTGACCAGGAGCTCTTTAAGAAACTTCAGGCCCTCAAATTTAAAGAAGCATGCGAACCTGATGGCATCCTAACTGAGACGCTTAAACGCAACATTTCAATTGGCTATATTAAAACGGTTTAATTTGAGCCTGATGTAGGTTATTTCCCTGACATCTGGAATAGAGGACTCATAACCTCAATCTTTAAGTAAGGAGACAAATTTGACCCTAACAATTACAGAGCTATTTGTGTGAACTGTAACCCGGGGAAGGTTTTCTGTAGATTTATACATTTAAGAGTTATACGTACAATATAATAAGTACAATGTCTTGAGTAAATTGGATTTATACCAAAACATCGCACGACTGATCATATTTACACCCTACACACCCTGATAGATAAACAAGGCCACCACTTTATGGCAGCGAGGTGTGGGGTCCACTTGCAAAACAAGATTTCATCAAATGGGACAAACACCCCATTTAAACCCTGCATGCAGAGTTCTGTAAGATTCTCCTACATGTCCAGAGGAAAACTACAAACAATGCATGCAGGGCAGAATTAGGCCAATATCCACTAATAATAAAAACTCAAAAAAGAGCAATTCAGTTTTGGAAACATATAAAATAAAGTGACCCCCACTCATATGATTACCAAGCCCTGCAATGTCAAGAGCTGAGCAAAGAACAAAGTCGCCTCATCCAGCTGATCTACTAACACACTGAAGCCTCAGTCCCCTCATCCAGCTGGTACTGGGGCTGAGTTCACGAACCTGTTCTACTAACACACTGAAGCCTCAGTCCCCTCATCCAGCTGGTCCTGGGGCTGAGTTTACGAACCTGTTCTACTAACACACTGAAGCCTCAGTCCCCTCATCCAGCTGGTCCTGGGGCTGAGTTCACAAACCTGTTCTACTAACACACTGAAGCCTCAGTCCCCTCATCCAGCTGGTCCTGGGGCTGAGATCACGAACCTGTTCTTACTAACACACTGAAGCCTCAGTCCCCTCATCCAGCTGGTCCTGGGGCTGAGTTCACAAACCTGTTCTTACTAACACACTGAAGCCTCAGTCCCCTCATCCAGCTGGTCCTGGGGCTGAGTTCACGAACCTGTTCTACTAACACACTGAAGCCTCAGTCCCCTCATCCAGCTGGTCCTGGGGCTGAGTTCACGAACCTGTTCTTACTAACACACTGAAGCCTCAGTCCCCTCATCCAGCTGGTCCTGGGGCTGAGTTCACTAACCTGTTCTACTAACACACTGAAGCCTCAGTCCCCTCATCCAGCTGGTCCTGGGGCTGAGTTCACTAACCTGTTCTACTAACGCAATGAAGCCTCAGTCCCCTCATCCAGCTGGTCCTGGGGCTGAGTTCACTAACCTGCTCTACTAACACACTGAAGCCTCAGTCCCCTCATCCAGCTGGTCCTGAGTTCACTAACCTGTTCTACTAACACACTGAAGCCTAAGTCCCCTCATCCAGCTGGTCCTGGGGCTGAGTTCACGAACCTGTTCTACTAACACACTGAAGCCTCAGTCCCCTCATCCAGCTGGTCCTGGGGCTGAGTTCACAAACCTGTTCTACTAACGCACTGAAGCCTCAGTCCCCTCATCCAGCTGGTCCTGGGGCTGAGTTCACAAACCTGTTCTACTAACACACTGAAGCCTCAGTCCCCTCATCCAGCTGGTCCTGGGGCTGAGTTCACTAACCTGTTCTACTAACACACTGAAGCCTCAGTCCCCTCATCCAGCTGGTCCTGGGGCTGAGTTCACTAACCTGTTCTTCTAACGCACTGAAGCCTCAGTCCCCTCATCCAGCTGGTCCTGGGGCTGAGTTCACTAACCTGTCCTACTAACGCAATGAAGCCTCAGTCCCCTCATCCAGCTGGTCCTGAGTTCACTAACCTGTTCTACTAACGCAATGAAGCCTTAGTCCCCTCATCCAGCTGGTCCTGAGTTCACTAGCCTGTTCTACTAACACACTGAAGCCTCAGTCCCCTCATCCAGCTGGTCCTGGGGCTGAGTTCACAAAGCTTTTCTACTAACACACTGAAGCCTCAGTCCCCTCATCCAGCTGGTCCTGGGGCTGAGTTCACAAATCTGTTCTACTAACACACTGAAGCCTCAGTCCCCTCATCCAGCTGGTCCTGGGGCTGAGTTCACAAACCTGTTCTACTAACACACTGAAGCCTCAGTCCCCTCATCCAGCTGGTCCTGAGGCTGAGTTCACAAACCTGTTCTACTAACGCACTGAAGCCTCAGTCCCCTCATCCAGCTGGTCCTGGGGCTGAGTTCAACAAACCTGTTCTACTAACACACTGAAGCCTCAGTCCCCTCATCCAGCTGGTCCTGGGGCTGAGTTCACTAACCTGTTCTACCAACACACTGAAGCCTCAGTCCCCTCATCCAGCTGGTCCTGGGGCTGAGTTCACTAACCTGTTCTACTAACACACTGAAGCCTCAGTCCCTTCATCCAGCTGGTCCTGGGGCTGAGTTCACTAACCTGTTCTACTAACACACTGAAGCCTCAGTCCCCTCATCCAGCTGGTCCTGGGGCTGAGTTCACGAACCTGTTCTACTAACACACTGAAGCCTCAGTCCCCTCATCCAGCTGGTCCTGGGGCTGAGTTTACGAACCTGTTCTACTAACACACTGAAGCCTCAGTCCCCTCATCCAGCTGGTCCTGGGGCTGAGTTCACAAACCTGTTCTTACTAACACACTGAAGCCTCAGTCCCCTCATCCAGCTGGTCCTGGGGCTGAGTTCACGAACCTGTTCTACTAACACACTGAAGCCTCAGTCCCCTCATCCAGCTGGTCCTGGGGCTGAGTTCACGAACCTGTTCTTACTAACACACTGAAGCCTCAGTCCCCTCATCCAGCTGGTCCTGGGGCTGAGTTCACGAACCTGTTCTACTAACACACTGAAGCCTCAGTCCCCTCATCCAGCTGGTCCTGGGGCTGAGTTCACTAACCTGTTCTACTAACGCAATGAAGCCTCAGTCCCCTCATCCAGCTGGTCCTGGGGCTGAGTTCACTAACCTGCTCTACTAACACACTGAAGCCTCAGTCCCCTCATCCAGCTGGTCCTGAGTTCACTAACCTGTTCTACTAACACACTGAAGCCTAAGTCCCCTCATCCAGCTGGTCCTGGGGCTGAGTTCACGAACCTGTTCTACTAACACACTGAAGCCTCAGTCCCCTCATCCAGCTGGTCCTGGGGCTGAGTTCACAAACCTGTTCTACTAACGCACTGAAGCCTCAGTCCCCTCATCCAGCTGGTCCTGGGGCTGAGTTCACAAACCTGTTCTACTAACACACTGAAGCCTCAGTCCCCTCATCCAGCTGGTCCTGGGGCTGAGTTCACTAACCTGTTCTACTAACACACTGAAGCCTCAGTCCCCTCATCCAGCTGGTCCTGGGGCTGAGTTCACTAACCTGTTCTACTAACGCACTGAAGCCTCAGTCCCCTCATCCAGCTGGTCCTGGGGCTGAGTTCACTAACCTGTTCTACTAACGCAATGAAGCCTCAGTCCCCTCATCCAGCTGGTCCTGAGTTCACTAACCTGTTCTACTAACGCAATGAAGCCTTAGTCCCCTCATCCAGCTGGTCCTGAGTTCACTAACCTGTTCTACTAACACACTGAAGCCTCAGTCCCCTCATCCAGCTGGTCCTGGGGCTGAGTTCACAAAGCTGTTCTACTAACACACTGAAGCCTCAGTCCCCTCATCCAGCTGGTCCTGGGGCTGAGTTCACAAATCTGTTCTACTAACTCACTGAAGCCTCAGTCCCCTCATCCAGCTGGTCCTGGGGCTGAGTTCACAAACCTGTTCTACTAACACACTGAAGCCTCAGTCCCCTCATCCAGCTGGTCCTGGGGCTGAGTTCACTAACCTGTTCTACTAAGACACTGAAGCCTCAGTCCCTTCATCCAGCTGGTCCTGGGGCTGAGTTCACTAACCTGTTCTACTAACACACTGAAGCCTCAGTCCCCTCATCCAGCTGGTCCTGGGGCTGAGTTCACGAACCTGTTCTACTAACACACTGAAGCCTCAGTCCCCTCATCCAGCTGGTCCTGGGGCTGAGTTTACGAACCTGTTCTACTAACACACTGAAGCCTCAGTCCCCTCATCCAGCTGGTCCTGGGGCTGAGTTCACAAACCTGTTCTTACTAACACACTGAAGCCTCAGTCCCCTCATCCAGCTGGTCCTGGGGCTGAGTTCACGAACCTGTTCTACTAACACACTGAAGCCTCAGTCCCCTCATCCAGCTGGTCCTGGGGCTGAGTTCACGAACCTGTTCTTACTAACACACTGAAGCCTCAGTCCCCTCATCCAGCTGGTCCTGGGGCTGAGTTCACGAACCTGTTCTACTAACACACTGAAGCCTCAGTCCCCTCATCCAGCTGGTCCTGGGGCTGAGTTCACTAACCTGTTCTACTAACGCAATGAAGCCTCAGTCCCCTCATCCAGCTGGTCCTGGGGCTGAGTTCACTAACCTGCTCTACTAACACACTGAAGCCTCAGTCCCCTCATCCAGCTGGTCCTGAGTTCACTAACCTGTTCTACTAACACACTGAAGCCTAAGTCCCCTCATCCAGCTGGTCCTGGGGCTGAGTTCACGAACCTGTTCTACTAACACACTGAAGCCTCAGTCCCCTCATCCAGCTGGTCCTGGGGCTGAGTTCACAAACCTGTTCTACTAACGCACTGAAGCCTCAGTCCCCTCATCCAGCTGGTCCTGGGGCTGAGTTCACAAACCTGTTCTACTAACACACTGAAGCCTCAGTCCCCTCATCCAGCTGGTCCTGGGGCTGAGTTCACTAACCTGTTCTACTAACACACTGAAGCCTCAGTCCCCTCATCCAGCTGGTCCTGGGGCTGAGTTCACTAACCTGTTCTACTAACGCACTGAAGCCTCAGTCCCCTCATCCAGCTGGTCCTGGGGCTGAGTTCACTAACCTGTTCTACTAACGCAATGAAGCCTCAGTCCCCTCATCCAGCTGGTCCTGAGTTCACTAACCTGTTCTACTAACGCAATGAAGCCTTAGTCCCCTCATCCAGCTGGTCCTGAGTTCACTAACCTGTTCTACTAACACACTGAAGCCTCAGTCCCCTCATCCAGCTGGTCCTGGGGCTGAGTTCACAAAGCTGTTCTACTAACACACTGAAGCCTCAGTCCCCTCATCCAGCTGGTCCTGGGGCTGAGTTCACAAAACTGTTCTACTAACGCACTGAAGCCTCAGTCCCCTCATCCAGCTGGTCCTGGGGCTGAGTTCACAAACCTGTTCTACTAACACACTGAAGCCTCAGTCCCCTCATCCAGCTGGTCCTGAGGCTGAGTTCACAAACCTGTTCTACTAACGCACTGAAGCCTCAGTCCCCTCATCCAGCTGGTCCTGGGGCTGAGTTCAACAAACCTGTTCTACTAACACACTGAAGCCTCAGTCCCCTCATCCAGCTGGTCCTGGGGCTGAGTTCACTAACCTGATCTACTAACACACTGAAGCCTCAGTCGCCTCATCCAGCTGGTCCTGGGGCTGAGTTCACTAACCTGTTCTACTAAGACACTGAAGCCTCAGTCCCTTCATCCAGCTGGTCCTGGGGCTGAGTTCACTAACCTGTTCTACTAACACACTGAAGCCTCAGTCCCCTCAACCAGCTGGTCCTGGGGCTGAGTTCACAAACCTGTTCTTACTAACACACTGAAGCCTCAGTCCCCTCATCCAGCTGGTACTGGGGCTGAGTTCACAAACCTGTTCTACTAACACACTGAAGCCTCAGTCCCCTCATCCAGCTGGTCCTGGGGCTGAGTTTACGAACCTGTTCTACTAACAAACTGAAGCCTCAGTCCCCTCATCCAGCTGGTCCTGGGGCTGAGTTCACAAACCTGTTCTACTAACACACTGAAGCCTCAGTCCCCTCATCCAGCTGGTCCTGGGGCTGAGTTCACAAACCTGTTCTTACTAACACACTGAAGCCTCAGTCCCCTCATCCAGCTGGTCCTGGGGCTGAGTTCACGAACCTGTTCTACTAACACACTGAAGCCTCAGTCCCCTCATCCAGCTGGTCCTGGGGCTGAGTTCACGAACCTGTTCTTACTAACACACTGAAGCCTCAGTCCCCTCATCCAGCTGGTCCTGGGACTGAGTTCACAAACCTGTTCTTACTAACACACTGAAGCCTCAGTCCCCTCATCCAGCTGGTCCTGGGGCTGAGTTCACGAACCTGTTATACTAACACACTGAAGCCTCAGTCCCCTCATCCAGCTGGTCCTGGGGCTGAGTTCACAAACCTGTTCTTACTAACACACTGAAGCCTCAGTCCCCTCATCCAGCTGGTCCTGGGGCTGAGTTCACGAACCTGTTCTACTAACACACTGAAGCCTCAGTCCCCTCATCCAGCTGGTCCTGGGGCTGAGTTCACTAACCTGTTCTACTAACGCAATGAAGCCTCAGTCCCCTCATCCATCTGGTCCTGGGGCTGAGTTCACTAACCTGCTCTACTAACACACTGAAGCCTCAGTCCCCTCATCCAGCTGGTCCTGAGTTCACTAACCTGTTCTACTAACACACTGAAGCCTAAGTCCCCTCATCCAGCTGGTCCTGGGGCTGAGTTCACGAACCTGTTCTACTAACACACTGAAGCCTCAGTCCCCTCATCCAGCTGGTCCTGGGGCTGAGTTCACTAACCTGTTCTACTAACACACTGAAGCCTCAGTCCCCTCATCCAGCTAGTCCTGGGGCTGAGTTCACTAACCTGTTCTACTAACGCACTGAAGCCTCAGTCCCCTCATCCAGCTGGTCCTGGGGCTGAGTTCACTAACCTGTTCTACTAACACACTGAAGCCTCAGTCCCCTCATCCAGCTAGTCCTGGGGCTGAGTTCACTAACCTGCTCTACTAACACACTGAAGCCTCAGTCCCCTCATCCAGCTGGTCCTGAGTTCACTAACCTGTTCTACTAACACACTGAAGCCTAAGTCCCTTCATCCAGCTGGTCCTGGGGCTGAGTTCACGAACCTGTTCTACTAACACACTGAAGCCTCAGTCCCCTCATCCAGCTGGTCCTGGGGCTGAGTTCACTAACCTGTTCTACTAACACACTGAAGCCTCAGTCCCCTCATCCAGCTAGTCCTGGGGCTGAGTTCACTAACCTGTTCTACTAACGCACTGAAGCCTCAGTCCCCTCATCCAGCTGGTCCTGGGACTGAGTTCACTAACCTGTTCTACTAACGCAATGAAGCCTCAGTCCCCTCATCCAGCTGGTCCTGAGTTCACGAACCTGTTCTACTAACACACTGAAGCCTCAGTCCCCTCATCCAGCTGGTCCTGGGGCTGAGTTCACAAACCTGTTCTTACTAACACACTGAAGCCTCAGTCCCCTCATCCAGCTGGTCCTGGGGCTGAGTTCACTAACCTGTTCTACTAACACACTGAAGCCTCAGTCCCCTCATCCAGCTGGTCCTGGGGCTGAGTTCACTAACCTGTTCTACTAACACACTGAAGCCTCAGTCCCCTCATCCAGCTGGTCCTGGGGCTGAGTTCACTAACCTGTTCTACTAACACACTGAAGCCTCAGTCCCCTCATCCAGCTGGACCTGGGGCTGAGTTCACTAACCTGTTCTACTAAGACACTGAAGCCTCAGTCCCTTCATCCAGCTGGTCCTGGGGCTGAGTTCACTAACCTGTTCTACTAACACACTGAAGCCTCAGTCCCCTCATCCAGCTGGTCCTGGGGCTGAGTTCACTAACCTGTTCTACTAAGACACTGAAGCCTCAGTCCCTTCATCCAGCTGGTCCTGGGGCTGAGTTTACTAACCTGTTCTACTAACACACTGAAGCATCAGGACCAGAACATCCAATCAATCAGAATAAAACAAATTACAACACATTCAAAACAAAACTACATTGCTTATTGGGAAACACAAACACAAAGCCAAATGCAGTGCAATCTGGCCCGAAATCAACAGTACACCGTGGCTAACTATTTGACCAGGGTTACTGATCAAAGCCTTAGAAAAACCTTGACAAAGTACAGGCTCAGTGAGCACAGCCATGTCATTGAGGAGGATAGACACAGGAAAACCTGGCTCCCTGTAGAGGAAAGGCTGTGCAACCACTGCACCACAGCAGAACCTGGCTCCCTGTAGAGGAAAGGCTGTGCAACCACTGCACAACAGCAGAACATGGCTCCCTGTAGAGGAAAGGCTGTGTAACCACTGCACCACAGCAGAACCTGGCTCCCTGTAGAGGAAAGGCTGTGCAACCACTGCACAACAGCAGAACCTGGCTCCATGTAGAGGAAAGGCTGTGTAACCACTGCACCACAGCAGAACCTGGCTCCCTGTAGAGGAAAGGCTGTGCAACCACTGCACAACAGCAGAACCTGGCTCCCTGTAGAGGAAAGGCTGTACAACCACTGCACCACAGCAGAACCTGGCTCCCTGTAGAGGAAAGGCTGTGCAACCACTGCACCACAGCAGAACCTGGCTCCCTGTAGAGGAAAGGCTGTACAACCACTGCACCACAGCAGAACCTGGCTCCCTGTAGAGGAAAGGCTGTGCAACCACTGCACCACAGCAGAACCTGAGACGGAGCTGCATTTCCTGACAAAATGTCCAAAATATAAAACAATTAGAGAGTGTCATCTCCCCAAATTTGAAACCTTTATTCAAGGTTTCAAAGACCTCTCTGATGAGGATAGGCTACCCGTCCTGTTGGGGGAGGGACAGGCTACCCGTCCTGTTGGGGGAGAATATAGAGAACTGTGGGTTGGCAGCGCACTACATTGGTGCCTGCCATAAGATGAGGGACAGGCTACCCGTCCTGTTGGGGGAGAATATAGAGAACTGTGGGTTGGCAGCGCACTACATTGGTGCCTGCCATAAGATGAGGGACAGGCTACCCGTCCTGTTGGGGGAGGGACAGATTACCCGTCCTGTTGGGGGAGGGACAGGCTACCCGTCCTGTTGGGGGAGAATATAGAGAACTGTGGGTTGGCAGCGCA
>NC_092164.1:67694693-67718292 GCF_045791955.1 Oncorhynchus clarkii lewisi
GGACTCCATCCACACACCGACTGGACTCTACCCACACACCGACTGGACTCCATCCACACACCGACTGGACTATACCCACACACCGACTGGACTCCACCCACACACCGACTGGACTCCACCCACACACCGACTGGACTCCACCCACACACCGACTGGACTCCACCCACACACCGACTGGACTATACCCACACACCGACTGGACTCCATCCACACACCGACTGGACTCCACCCACACACCGACTGGACTCCATCCACACACCGACTGGACTCCACCCACACACGGACTGGACTCCATCCACACACCGACTGGACTCCACCCACACACCGACTGGACTCCACCCACACACCGACTGGACTATACCCACACACCGACTGGACTATACCCACACATTCACTATACTCTACCAACACATTATCTAGACTCTACCCACACACTCACTAAACTCTACCCACTCACTCACTGGCCTCTACCCACACACTGACTAGTCTCAACCCACACCCTGACTAGACACTACCCACACACTCACTATACTCTACCCACACACTCACTAAACTCTACCCACACACTCACTAGACTCTACCCACACACTCACTAGACTCTACCCACACACTCACTAGACTCTACCCACACACTGATTAGACTCTACCCACACACTGAATAGACTCTAAACACACACACACTAGACTCGACCCACACAATGACAAGACTCTACCCACACACACACTAGACTCTACCCACACACAAACACTCACTAGGCTCTACCCACACACTAGCTAGAATCTACCCACACACTAACTAGACTCTACCAACACACTCACTAGACTATACCCACACTCACTAAATCAAATCAAATCAAATCAAATTTTTATTTGTCACATACACATGGTTAGCAGATGTTAATGCGAGTGTAGCGAAATGCTTGTGCTTCTAGTTCCGACAATGCAGTAATAACAAGTAATCTAACTAACAATTCCAAAACTACTGTCTTGTACACAGTGTAAGGGGATAAAGAATATGTACATAAGGATATATGAATGAGTGATGGTACAGAGCAGCACAGGCAAGATACAGTAGATGGTATCGAGTACAGTATGTACAAATGAGATGAGTATGTAAACAAAGTGGCATAGTTTAAAGTGGCTAGTGATACATGTATTACATAAGGATACAGTCGATGATATAGAGTACAGTATATACGTATGCATATGAGATGAATAATGTAGGGTAAGTAACATTATATAAGGTAGCATTGTTTAAAGTGGCTAGTGATATATTTACATCATTTCCCATCAATTCCCATTATTAAAGTGGCTGGAGTTGAGTCAGTGTCAGTGTGTTGGCAGCAGCCACTCAGTGTTAGTGGTGGCTGTTTAACAGTCTGATGGCCTTGAGATAGAAGCTGTTTTTCAGTCTCTCGGTCCCAGCTTTGATGCACCTGTACTGACCTCGCCTTCTGGATGATAGCGGGGTGAACAGGCAGTGGCTCGGGTGGTTGATGTCCTTGATGATCTTTATGGCCTTCCTGTGACATCGGGTGGTGTAGGTGTCCTGGAGGGCAGGTAGTTTGCCCCCGGTGATGCGTTGTGCAGACCTCACTACCCTCTGGAGAGCCTTACGGTTGAGGGCGGTGCAGTTGCCATACCAGGCGGTGATACAGCCCGCCAGGATGCTCTCGATTGTGCATCTGTAGAAGTTTGTGAGTGCTTTTGGTGACAAGCCAAATTTCTTCAGCCTCCTGAGGTTGAAGAGGCGCTGCTGCGCCTTCTTCACGATGCTGTCTGTGTGAGTGGACCAATTCAGTTTGTCTGTGATGTGTATGCCAAGGAACTTAAAACTTGCTACCCTCTCCACTACTGTTCCATCGATGTGGATAGGGGGGTGTTCCCTCTGCTGTTTCCTGAAGTCCACAATCATCTCCTTAGTTTTGTTGACGTTAAGTGTGAGGTTATTTTCCTGACACCACACTCCGAGGGCCCTCACCTCCTCCCTGTAGGCCGTCTCGTCGTTGTTGGTAATCAAGCCTACCACTGTTGTGTCGTCTGCAAACTTGATGATTGAGTTGGAGGCGTGCGTGGCCACGCAGTCGTGGGTGAACAGGGAGTACAGGAGAGGGCTCAGAACGCACCCTTGTGGGGCCCCAGTGTTGAGGATCAGCGGGGAGGAGATGTTGTTGCCTACCCTCACCACCTGGGGGCGGCCCGTCAGGAAGTCCAGTACCCAGTTGCACAGGGCGGGGTCGAGACCCAGGGTCTCGAGCTTGATGACGAGCTTGGAGGGTACTATGGTGTTGAATGCCGAGCTGTAGTCGATGAACAGCATTCTCACATAGGTATTCCTCTTGTCCAGATGGGTTAGGGCAGTGTGCAGTGTGGTTGAGATTGCATCGTCTGTGGACCTATTTGGGCGGTAAGCAAATTGGAGTGGGTCTAGGGTGTCAGGTAGGGTGGAGGTGATATGGTCCTTGACTAGTCTCTCAAAGCACTTCATGATGACGGATGTGAGTGCTACGGGGCGGTAGTCGTTTAGCTCAGTTACCTTAGCTTTCTTGGGAACAGGAACAATGGTGGCCCTCTTGAAGCATGTGGGAACAGCAGACTGGTATAGGGATTGATTGAATATGTCCGTAAACACACCGGCCAGCTGGTCTGCGCATGCTCTGAGGGCGCGTCAGGGGATGCCGTCTGGGCCTGCAGCCTTGCGAGGGTTAACACGTTTAAATGTCTTACTCACGGCTGCAGTGAAGGAGAGACCGCATGTTTTCGTTGCAGGCCGTGTCAGTGGCACTGTATTGTCCTCAAAGCGGGCAAAAAAGTTATTTAGTCTGCCTGGGAGCAAGACATCCTGGTCCGTGACTGGGCTGGATTTCTTCCTGTAGTCCGTGATTGACTGTAGACCCTGCCACATGCCTCTTGTGTCTGAGCCGTTGAATTGAGATTCTACTTTGGCTCTGTACTGGCGCTTAGCTTGTTTGATAGCCTTGCGGAGGGAATAGCTGCACTGTTTGTATTCGGTCATGTTACCAGACACCTTGCCCTGATTAAAAGCAGTGGTTCGCGCTTTCAGTTTCACACGAATGCTGCCATCAATCCACGGTTTCTAGTTAGGGAATGTTTTAATCGTTGCTATGGGAACGACATCTTCAACGCACGTTCTAATGAACTCGCACACCGAATCAGCGTATTCGTCAATGTTGTTATCTGACGCAATACGAAACATCTCCCAGTCCACGTGATGGAAGCAGTCTTGGAGTGTGGAGTCAGCTTGGTCGGACCAGCGTTGGACAGACCTCAGCGTGGGAGCCTCTTGTTTTAGTTTCTGTCTGTAGGCAGGGATCAACAAAATGGAGTCTACCAACACACTGACTCTACCCACACACTGACTAGACTTTACCCACACACTCACTGGCCTCTACCGACCCACACTCACTAGACTCTACCCACACACACTCACTAGACTCTACCCACACACTCACTAGACTCTACCCACACAGTATCTAGACTCTACCCACACACTCACTAGACTCTACCCACACACTCACTAGACTCTACCCACACACTCACTAGACTCTACCCACACACTGATTAGACTCTAACCACACACTATCTAGACTCTACCCACACACTATCTAGACTCTACCCACACACTATTTTCTACCCACACACACTATACTCTACCCCCCCCACACACTATACTCTACCCACACACTCACTAGACTCTACCCACACACTCACTAGACTCTACCCACACACTCACTAGACTCTACCCACACACTCACTAGACTCTAGCCACACACTGACTAGACTCTACCCACACACTGACTAGACTCTACCCACACACTGACTAGACTCTAAACACACACTGACTAGACTCTACCCACACACTGACTAGACTCTACCCACACACTGACTAGACTCTACCCACACACACACTAGCTAGACTCCACCCACACACTATCTGGACTCTACCCACACAGTATCTAGACTCTACCCACGCACACACTCACTAGACTCTACTCACAGACTAGCTAGACTTTACCCACACACTGACAAGACTCTACCCACACACTCACTAGACTCTACCGACACACTCACTAGACTCTACCCACACACTCACTAGACTCTACCCACACGGTAGCTAGACTCTACCCACACACTCACTAGACTCTACCCACACACTCACTAGACTCTACCCACACACTCACTAGACTCTACCCACACACTCACTAGACTCTACCCACACACTGATTAGACTCTACCCACACACTATCTAGACTCTACCCACACACTATCTAGACTCTACCCACACACTATTTTCTACCCACACACACTATACTCTACCCCCCCCCACACACTATACTCTACCCACACACTCACTAGACTCTACCCACACACTCACTAGACTCTACCCACACACTCACTAGACTCTACCCACACACTCACTAGACTCTACCCACACACTGACTAGACTCTACCCACACACTGACTAGACTCTACCCACACACTGACTAGACTCTAAACACACACTGACTAGACTCTACCCACACACTGACTAGACTCTACCCACACACTGACTAGACTCTACCCACACACACACTAGCTAGACTCCACCCACACACTGGACTCTACCCACACAGTATCTAGACTCTACCCACGCACACACTCACTAGACTCTAACCACAGACTAGCTAGACTTTACCCACACACTGACAAGACTCTACCCACACACTCACTAGACTCTACCGACACACTCACTAGACTCTACCCACACACTCACTAGACTCTACCCACACACTATCTAGACTCTACCCACACACTCACTAGACTCTACCCACACACTATTTTCTACCCACACACACTATACCCCCCCACACACTATATTCTACCCACACACTGACAAGACTCTACCCACACACTCACTATACTCTACCAACACATTATCTAGACTCGACCCACAGACACACTCAATAGACTCCACCCACACACTGACTAGACTCTACCCACACACTGACTAGACTCTACCCACACACTATCTAGACTCTACCCACACACTATCTAGACTCTACCCACACAAATCACTAGACTCTACCCACACAAATCACTAGACTCTACCCACACAAATCACTAGACTCTACCCACACACTCACTAGACTCTACCCACACACTCACTAGACTCTACCCACACACTCACTAGACTCTACCCACACACTCACTAGACTCTACCCACACACTGATTAGACTCTACCCACACACTATCTAGACTCTACCCACACACTATCTAGACTCTACCCACACACTATCTAGACTCTACCCACACACACACTATACTCTACCCCCCCACACACACTATACTCTACCCACACACTCACTAGACTCTACCCACACACTCACTAGACTCTACCCACACACTCACTAGACTCTACCCACACACTCACTAGACTCCCCCCAAACACTGACTAGACTCAACCCACACACTGACTAGACTCTACCCACACACTGACTAGACTCTAAACACACACTGACTAGACTCTACCCACACACTGACTAGACTCTACCCACACACTGACTAGACTCTACCCACACACACACTAGACTCTACCCACACACTGATTAGACTCTACCCACACACTATCTAGACTCTACCCACACACTATCTAGACTCTACCCACACACTATCTAGACTCTACCCACACACACACTATACTCTACCCCCCCCACACACACTATACTCTACCCACACACTCACTAGACTCTACCCACACACTCACTAGACTCTACCCACACACTCACTAGACTCTACCCACACACTCACTAGACTCCCCCCAAACACTGACTAGACTCTACCCACACACTGACTAGACTCTACCCACACACTGACTAGACTCTACACACACACTGACTAGACTCTACCCACACACTGACTAGACTCTACCCACACACTGACTAGACTCTACCCACACACACACTAGCTAGACTCCACCCACACACTATATGGACTCTACCCACACAGTATCTAGACTCTACCCACGCACACACTCACTAGACTCTACCCAGAGACTAGCTAGACTTTACCCACACACTGACAAGACTCTACCCACACACTCACTAGACTCTACCGACACACTCACTAGACTCTACCGACACACTCACTAGACTCTACCCACACACTCACTAGACTCTACCCACACACTATCTAGACTCTACCCACACACTCACTAGACTCTACCCACACACTATTTTCTACCCACACACACTATACCCTCCCACACACTATTTTCTACCCACACACACTATACCCTCCCACACACTATATTCTACCCACACACTGACAAGACTCTACCCACACACTCACTATACTCTACCAACACATTATCTAGACTCTACCCACACACTATCTAGACTCTACACATTCACTAGACTCTACCCACATACACATTCACTAGCTCTACCCACACACTGACTAGACTCTACCCACACCGACTAGACTCTACCCACACACCGACTAGACTCTACCCACACACCGACTAGACTCTACCCACACACCGACTAGACTCTACCCACACACACACTATCTAGACTCTACCCACACACACACTATCTAGACTCTACCCACACACACACTGACTAGACTCTACCCACACACACTGACTAGACTCTACCCACACACCGACTAGACTCTACCCACACACCGACTAGACTCTACCCACACACCGACTAGACTCTACCCACACACTGACTAGACTCTACCCACACACTGACTAGACTCTACCCACACACTGACTAGACTCTACCCACACACACACTAGACTCTACCCACACACTGACTAGACTCTGCCCACCACACACTAGACTCTACTCACACACTCACTAGACTCTACCCACACACTCACTAGACTCTACCCACACACTATCTAGACTCTACCCACACACACACTATACTCTACCCCCCCCCACACACACTATACTCTACCCACACACTCACGAGACTCAACCCACACACTCACTAGACTCTACCCACACACTCACTAGACTCTACCCACACACTCACTAGACTCCCCCCAAACACTGACTAGACTCTACCCACACACTGACTAGACTCTACCCACACACTGACTAGACTCTAAACACACACTGACTAGACTCTACCCACACACTGACTAGACTCTACCCACACACTGACTAGACTCTACCCACACACACACTAGCTAGACTCCACCCACACACTATATGGACTCTACCCACACAGTATCTAGACTCTACCCACGCACACACTCACTAGACTCTACCCAGAGACTAGCTAGACTTTACCCACACACTGACAAGACTCTACCCACACACTCACTAGACTCTACCGACACAATCACTAGACTCTACCGACACACTCACTAGACTCTACCCACACACTCACTAGACTCTACCCACACACTATCTAGACTCTACCCACACACTCACTAGACTCTACCCACACACTATTTTCTACCCACACACACTATACCCTCCCACACACTATTTTCTACCCACACACACTATACCCTCCCACACACTATATTCTACCCACACACTGACAAGACTCTACCCACACACTCACTATACTCTACCAACACATTATCTAGACTCTACCCACACACTATCTAGACTCTACACATTCACTAGACTCTACCCACATACACATTCACTAGCTCTACCCACACACTGACTAGACTCTACCCACACCGACTAGACTCTACCCACACACCGACTAGACTCTACCCACACACCGACTAGACTCTACCCACACACCGACTAGACTCTACCCACACACACACTATCTAGACTCTACCCACACACACACTATCTAGACTCTACCCACACACACACTGACTAGACTCTACCCACACACACTGACTAGACTCTACACACACACCGACTAGACGCTACCCACACACCGACTAGACTCTACCCACACACCGACTAGACTCTACCCACACACTGACTAGACTCTACCCACACACTGACTAGACTCTACCCACACACTGACTAGACTCTACCCACACACACACTAGACTCTACCCACACACTGACTAGACTCTGCCCACCACACACTAGACTCTACTCACACACTCACTAGACTCTACCCACACACTCACTAGACTCTACCCACACACTATCTAGACTCTACCCACACACTATCTAGACTCTACCCACACACTATCTAGAGTCTAACCACACACTATCTAGACTCTACCCACACACACACTGGACTCTACCCCCCCCCCCCCCCCCCCCCCACACACACACACCTTTTGTGAAATTCACTCTAGTAAATGATCACAATGACCAGTTTGACCTCCGACCTGTATCTGTTCCTGTGTCCATTGGTCCAGATTGACAGACTTGACCCTGGAGATGTGGACGCCCAGGTTCCTGTGGATCCCAGCACAGCGGATACAGATGAATATACCCAGGTTCCATGACGCCCATCTGGGACCTGAAAGAAAGAGAGGGTAGAGAGAGAGGGGGTGGAGAGAGAGAGAGGGTAGAGAGAGACAGAATGTAGAGAGAGAGAGGGTTGAGAGAGATCATGCGTAGAGAGAGAGAGGGTTGAGAGAGAGGGGGTGGGTGGAGAGAGAGAGAGAGGGTAGATAGAGAATGCGTAGAGAGAGAGAGAGAGGGAGAGAGCGGGAGAGAGAGAGAGAGAGAGAGAGAGAGAGAGGAGAGAGAGAGAGAAAGAGAGAAAGAAACAGAGAGAGAAAGAAACAGAGAGAGAAAGAGAGAGAGAGAGAAAGAGAGAGACAAATGGTTTTATGAGGAATGCAAAAATCTAAGAAAGAAATTGAGAAACCTGTCCAACCAAAAACATAGAGACCCGGAAAACCTGAGTCTAAAACCATAAACACTAAAACAATACAGAAATACACTACGGAAAAAGAAGGAACAGCACGTCAGAAATCAGCTCAATGCAATTGAAGAATCCATAGACTCTAACCACTTCTGGGAAAATTGGAAAACACTAAACAAACAACAACACAAAGAATTATCTATCCAAAATGGAGATGTATGGGTAAACCACTTCTCCAATCTGTTTGGCTCTATAACAACGAACAAACAGCAAAAACATATACATGATCAAATACAAATCTTAGAATCAACTATTAAAGACTACCAGAACCCACTGGATTCTCCAATTACATTGAATGAGTTACAGGACAAAATAAAAACCCTCCAACCCAAAAAGGCCTGTGGTGTTGATGGTATCCTTAATGAAATGATCAAATACATCTTCCCCAATATGTGGCACCAAGGACTGATCAAACCCAATCCACAAAAGTGGAGACAAATTTGACCCCAATAACTACCGTGGAATATGCGTCAACAATGTACTGAGTAAATGTAAACATGTCTTTTTACCAAATTACCGTACAACAGACCATGTATTCACCCTGCACACCCTAATTGACAACCAAACAAACCAAAACAAAGGCAAAGTCTTCTCGTGCTTTGTTGATTTCAAAAAAGCTTTCGACTCAATTTGGCATGAGGGTCTGCTATACAAACTGATGGAAAGTGGTGTTGGGGGTAAAACATACAACATTATAAAATCCATGTACACAAACAACAAGTGTGCGGTTAAAATTGGCAAAAAACAAATGTCTACTGTTTGCTGATGATCTGGTGCTTCCGTCACCAACCAAGGAGGGCCTACAGCAGCACCTAGATCTTCTGCACAGACTCTGTCAGAACTGGGCCCTGACAGTAAATCTCAGTAAGACCAAAATAATGGTGTTCCAAAAAAGGTCTAGTCACCAGGACCACAAATACAAATTCCATCTAGACACTGTTGCCCTAGAGCACACAACAAACTATACATACCTTGGCCTAAACATCAGCGCCACAGGTAACTTCCACAAAGCTGTGAACGATCTGAGAGACAAGGCAAGAAGGGCATTCTATGCCATCAAAAGGAACATAAATTTCAACATACCAATTAGGATTTGGCTAAAAATACTTGAATCAGTCATAGAGCCCATTGCCCTTTATGGTTGTGAGGTCTGGGGTCCGCTCACCAACCAACTTCACAAAATGGGACAAACACCAAATTGAGACTATGCATGCAGAATTCTGCAAAAATATCCTCTGTGTACAACGTAGAACACCAAATAATGCATGCAGAGCAGAATTAGGCCGATACCCACTAATTATCAAAATCCAGAAAAGAGCCGTTAAATTAATACAACTACCTAAAAGGAAGCGATTCCCAAACCTTCCATAACAAAGCCATCACCTACAGAGAGATGAACCTGGAGAAGAGTCCCCTAAGCAAGTTGGTCCTGGGGCTCTGTTCACAAACACAAACACACCCGCCGAAGACAGACATGGCTCTCAAGAGAAGACAGGCTATGTGCTCACTGCCCACAAAATGAGGTGGAAACTGAGCTGTACTTCCTAACCTCCTGCCCAATGTATGACCATATTAGAGAGACATATTTCCCTAAGCTTACACAGATCCACAAAGAATTCGAAAACAAATCCAATTTTGATAAACTCCCATATCTACTGGGTGAAATACCACAGTGTGCCATCACAGCAGCAATATTTGTGAAATGTCCTATTATATATATATAATATGTTCTACATGATAATATAATAAATGTATATATTGTTATTGTTTTGAAACTTCTGTATGTGTAATGTTTATTGTTAATTTGTATTGTTTATTTCACTTTTATATATTATCTACCTCACTTGCTTTGGCAATGTTAACACATGTTTCCCATGCCAATAAAGCCCCTAGAATTGACTTGAATTGAGAGAGAGAGAGAGAGAGAGACAGAGAGAGAGAGAGAGAGAGAGAGAGACAGAGACAGAGACAGAGACAGAGACAGAGAGAGAGAGAGAGACAGAGAGAGAGAGAGACAGAGAGAGAGACAGAGAGAGAGAGAGACAGAGAGAGAGACAGACAGACAGACAGACAGACAGACAGACAGACAGACAGACAGACAGACAGAGAGAGAGTGTGTGTGTGTGTGTTTTGTATGTATGTATGTATGTATGTACAGTGTGTGTGTGTGTGTATTTTTATCTGCAGAGCTCTAGTCTCCGGATAGAGCCTGATGAGGGAGCTCAGGGGAAGAAGATTCAACATCTCTCTCCCACTATTTTTCTGCTTCAATTTATGCAACAGTCCTCTTCAGAGAATACGGAGAGCTTCAAAGAGAATACTGACGCTTCACGCCACCTCTCTCTCTCTCTCTCTCTCTACCCCTCTCTCTCTACCCCCCCCCCTCTCGCTCTCTCTCTCTCTCTCCCTCTCTACCCCCCCTCTCTCTCTCTCTCTACCCCTCTCTCTCTACCCCTCTCTCTCTCTCTCTCTCTCTACCCTCTCTCTCTCTACCCCTCTCTCTCTCTCTACCCCTCTCTCTCTCTCTCTCTACCCCTCTCTCTCTCTCTACCCCTCTCTACCCCTCTCTCTCTCTCTACCCCTCTCTCTACCCCTCTCTCTCTACCCCTCTCCCTCTCCCTCTGGAGAGAAATACATCTTGACAGCAACAACAACTAATGTGTATTTCTATGGAAATACCAAAATAAATCCCTCCTTCCTTCCGTCCTCCTTTCTCAATTCAAAAAAAATTCAATTGGCTTTATTGGTATGGAAAACATATGTCAACATTGCCAAAGCAAGTCAAGTAGACAATAAGCAAAAGTGAAATAAATAAGAAAAAATTAACATGAAACAAAGTTCCAAAAGAATAAAGACATTTATTTTCTTACCCCCTTTTCCTCCTCAATATTTTGTGGTGTTAGTAGTTACTATCTTGTCTCAATGCTCGGGTACGGACTCGGGAGAGACGAAGGTCGAGAGCCGTGCATCCTCCGAAACAAAACAAAAAACAACCAAGCCGCACTGCTTCTTAACACAACAGAAGCCAGCCGCACCAATGTGTCGGAGGAAACACCGTGCCCCTAGCGACCTGGTCAGCGTGCACTGCACCCGGCCCGCCACAGGAGTGGCTAGTCGCTGCGATGTAGGGCCTTAGAACACTGCGCCACCCGGGAGGCCCAGAATAAAGACATTTCAAATATCCTATTATGTATACAGTTGAAGTCGGAAGTTTACATACACTTAGGTTGGAGTCATTAAAACTAGTTTACATACACTTAGGTTGGAGTCATTAAAACTAGTTTACATACACTTAGGTTGGAGTCATTAAAACTAGTTTACATACACTTAGGTTGGAGTCATTAAAACTAGTTTACATACACTTAGGTTGGAGTCATTAAAACTAGTTTACATACACTTAGGTTGGAGTCATTAAAACTAGTTTACATACACTTAGGTTGGAGTCATTAAAACTAGTTTACATACACTTAGGTTGGAGTCATTAAAACTAGTTTACATACACTTAGGTTGGAGTCATTAAAACTAGTTTACATTCACTTAGGTTGGAGTCATTAAAACTAGTTTACATACACTTAGGTTGGAGTCATTAAAACTAGTTTACATACACTTAGGTTGGAGTCATTAAAACTAGTTTACATACACTTAGGTTGGAGTCATTAAAACTAGTTTACATCCACGTAGGTTGGAGTCATTAAAACTAGTTTACATTCACTTAGGTTGGAGTCATTAAAACTAGTTTACATTCACTTAGGTTGGAGTCATTCAAACTAGTTTACATACACTTAGGTTGGAGTCATTAAAACTAGTTTACATACACTTAGGTTGGAGTCATTAAAACTAGTTTACATCCACGTAGGTTGGAGTCATTAAAACTAGTTTACATTCACTTAGGTTGGAGTCATTAAAACTAGTTTACATTCACTTAGGTTGGAGTCATTCAAACTAGTTTACATACACTTAGGTTGGAGTCATTAAAACTAGTTTACATACACTTAGGTTGGAGTCATTCAAACTAGTTTTTCAACCACTCCACAAATGTTCTTGTTAACAAACTATAGTTTTGGCAAGTCGGTTAGGACATCTGCATTGTTCATGACACAAGTCATTTTTCCAACAATTGTTTACAGACAGATTGTTCACTGTATCACAATTCCAGTGGGTCAGAAGTTTACATACACTAAGTTGATTGTGCCTTTAAACAGCTTGGAAAATTCCAGAAAATGATGTCATGGCGTTAGAAGCTTCTGATAGGCTAATTGACATCATTTGAGACAATTGGAGGTTTACCTGTGGATGTATTTCAAGACCTACCATCAAACTCAGTGCCTCTTTGCTTGACAGCATTGGAAAAATCTAAAGAAATCAGCCAAGAACTCAGAAATAAAAATTGTAGAAGTCTGGTTCATGCTTGGGAGCAATTTTCAAACGCCTGAAGGTACCACGTTCATCTGTACAAACAATAGTATGCAAGTATAAACACCATGGGACCACACAGCCGTCATACCACTCAGGAAGGAGACGCGTTCTGTCTCCTAGAGATGAACGTACTTTGGTGAGAAAAGTGCAAATCAATCCCAGTACAACAGCAAAGGACCTTGTGAAGATGCTAGAGGCAACGGGTACAAAATATCTATATCCACAGTAAAACGAGTCCTATATCGACATAACCTGAAAGGCCGCTCAGCAAGGAAGAAGCCACTGCTCCAAAACCGCCATAAAAAATCCAGAATACGGTTTGCAACTGCACATGGGGACAACGATCGTACTTTTTGGAGAAATGTCCTCTGGTCTGATGAAACAAAAATAGAACTGTTTAGCCATAATGACCATCGTTATGTTTGGAGGAAAAAGGGGGAGGCTTGCAAGCTGAAGAACACCATCCCAACCGTGAAGCACGGGGGTGGCAGCATCATGTTGTGGAGGTGCTTTGCTGCAGGAGGGACTGGTGCACTTCACAAAATAGATGGCATCATGAGGAAGGGAAATTATGTGGTTATATCGAAGACATCAGTCAGGAAGTTAGAGTTTGGTCGCAAATGGGTCTTCCACATGGACAATGACCCCAAGCATACCTCCAAAGTTGTGGCATATTGGCTTAAGGACAACAAAGTCAAGGTATTGGAGTGGCCATCACAAAGCCCTGACCTCAATCCTATAGAACACGTGTGGGCAGAACTGAAAACTGAAAAAGTGTTCTCTTGAGAGCCAGGTCTGCCGACGGCGGCCTTTGTCAATAGCAAGGCTATGCTCACTGAGTCTGTACATAGTCAAAATATTTCCTTAATTTTGGGTCAGTCACAGTAGTCAGGTATTCGTTCTCTGTTAGAGCCAAATAGCATTCTTGTTTGCCTTTTTGTTGTTGTAATTTCTTTCCTATGTGCAAAATAATTATCTTTCTGCCACTGAGTTGGTACAGCATTATTAACACTAACCACAAGGCCACTGAGTTGGTCCAGCATTAGCAACACTCTAACCAGAAGGCCACTAAATTGGTCCAACATTAGCAACACTCTAACCAGAAGGCCACTAAATTGGTCCAGCATTAGCAACATACTAACCACAAGGCCACTAAATTGGTCCAGCATTAGCAACACTAACCACAAGGCCACTAAATTGGTCCAGCATTAGCAACATGCAGGCTAATAATAGAGGAATTACTCAGCAAAGCCTATTTCACTGTAAACACTGGGACAAAGCCACTCTGTGTGTGTATTTACACTGTCAGTGGTGTGGCTTGAGGGATAGCCCCAATAGAGAGAGTATAGACTTGTATCTCTCTCACACAGTTCTAATCCTACTATCCCGCCCTTTTCCCTGCTTCCCTGCTTCCCCTGCTTCTCTCTCTCTCTCTTTCTCCCTTCCCTCTCTCTCTGTCTCTTTCTCCCTGCTTCCCTCTCTCTCTCTCTCTCCCTGCTTCCCTCTCTCTCTCTCTTCCTGCTTCCCTCTCTCTCTGTCTCTTTCTTCCTGCTTCCCTCTCTCTCTGTCTCTTTCTCCCTGCTTCCCTCTCTCTCTGTCTCTTTCTCCCTGCTTCCCTCTCTCTCTGTCTCTTTCTCTCTGCTTCCCTCTCTCTCTCTCTCTCCCTTCTTCCCTCCCTCTCTGTCTCTTTCTCTCTGCTTCCCCCCCTCTCTCTCTCTCTCTCTCTCTCTCTCTCTCTCTCTCTCTTCCTTCTTCCCTCTCTCTCTGTCTCTTTCTCCCTGCTTCCCTCTCTCTCTGTCTCTTTCTCTCTGTTTCCCTCTCTCTCTCTCTCTCCCTTCTTCCCTCTCTCTCTGTCTCTTTCTCTCTGCTTCCCTCTCTCTCTGTCTCTTTCTCTGTTTCCCTCTCTCTCTGTCTCTTTCTCCCTGATTCCCTCTCTTTCTCTCTGCTTCTCTCTCTCTCTGTCTCTTTCTACCTGTTTCCCTCTCTCTTTCTCCCTTCTTCCCTCTCTCCCTGTCTCTTTCTCCCTGTTTCCCTCTCTCTCTTTCTCCCTACTTCCCTCTCTCTCTGTCTCTTTCTCTCTGCTTCCCTCTCTCTGTCTCTTTCTCCCTTCTTCCCTCTCTCTGTCTCTTTCTCTCTGTTTCCCTCTCTCTCTTTCTCCCTGCTTCCCTCTCTCTCTGTAAATCCCTTCCTCTGTCCTATGATAATCTCTTTCTCCCTCTGTCTCTCTCTCTCTCTCTCTCTCTCTCTCTCTCTCTCTAACCTACTTGTTCGGCATTACAGCGTGTTGTTGGCATGAGGTCTAGTTCTCCAGGCATGTTAGGGAGCATGGTACTGGGTCATCCCGGGGAAATGTCCTCTCTGTCAGGCATGAGTAGAGAGGACGGGCGGGATGGGGTGGAGTTGGAGAGGGATGAATGACAGCACAACACTTACCAATGGATTAAAGAGATGGTGACGGTGTACAGACAGTTTCCATAATCCGATATCGGCTGTCATGTTGTTTATGACATTTGTTATGTCATTATTATCAGAATGTTATGAGGATTACAAGTAAACCCAAAAGAAGGAGGGTCAGTCACGATCTCAAGTCTACAGAGAGCGATCTCTTTGTCAAAAGCAGGGGACATATTTGTCCTGTTGACTAATATTTTATTTATTTTACCTTTATTTAACTAAGCAAATCAGTTAAGAACAAATTCTTATTTTCAATGACGGCCTAGGAACAGTGGGTTAACTGACTGTTCAGGGGCAGAACGACAGATTTGTAAAATTGTCAACTCGGGGACAACACTCTAACCACTAGGCTACCTGCCTCTACCCTCACACTGGCCGTGTGTAAACCTCCTCTTTAGACAAACGATGTAGTTCAATCAGGTAGGTTGGTCTGAACGCTGGTTTAAAGTCATCAAGCAGCATAACGTAATTCACTTCCTGTTTCTACGGATATCGTGGGAGTGACTACAAACATGTCATCATCAGCACAGGGTGTCGTTTCTCCTCCTCTTTCCTGTTAGCCATGTGTGGAATGTCCTTCACCTATTGTCCTTTCTGGCCTATAAGCACGGCACAATAATGCACATTCCTCATGGTTGCTGTTCAACCAATGGGCTCACTCTAGAGATGATCACCTACTTCTCTCTTAACCAATGGACTCACTCTGGAGATGATCACCTACCTCTCTCTTAACCAATGGGCTCACTCTGGCAATGATCACCTTCCTCTCTCTTAACCAATGGGCTCACTCTGGAGATGATCACCTTCCTCACTCTTAACCAATGGGCTCACTCTGGAGATGATCACCTTCCTCTCTCTTAACCAATGGGCTCACTCTGGCAATGATCACCTTCCTCTCTCTTAACAAATGGGCTCACTCTGGAGATGATCACCTTCCTCTCTCTTAACCAATGGGCTCACTCTGGAGATGATCACCTTCCTCTCTCTTAACCAATGGGCTCACTCTGGAAATGATCACCTTCCTCTCTCTTAACCAATGGGCTCACTCTGGAGATGATCACCTTCCTCCCTCTTAACCAATGGGCTCACTCTGGAGATGATCACCTTCCTCTCTCTTAACCAATGGGCTCACTCTGGAAATGATCACCTTCCTCTCTCTTAACCAATGGGCTCACTCTGGATATGATCACCTTCCTCTCTCTTAACCAATGGGCTCACTCTGGAGATGATCACCTTCCTCTCTCTTAACCAATGGGATCACTCTGGTAATGATCACCTTCCTCTCTCTTAACCAATGGGCTCACTCTGGCAATGATCACCTTCTTCTCTCTTAACCAGTAGGCTCACTCTGGCAATGATCACCTTCCTCTCTCTTAACCAATGGGCTCACTCTGGAGATGATCACCTTCCTCACTCTTAACCAATGGGCTCACTCTGGAGATGATCACCTTCCTCTCTCTTAACCAATGGGCTCACTCTGGCAATGATCACCTTCCTCTCTCTTAACAAATGGGCTCACTCTGGAGATGATCACCTTCCTCTCTCTTAACCAATGGGCTCACTCTGGAGATGATCACCTTCCTCCCTCTTTACCAATGGGCTCACTCTGGAGATGATCACCTTCCTCTCTCTTAACCAATGGGCTCACTCTGGAAATGATCACCTTCCTCTCTCTTAACCAATGGGCTCACTCTGGAGATGATCACCTTCCTCCCTCTTAACCAATGGGCTCACTCTGGAGATGATCACCTTCCTCTCTCTTAACCAATGGGCTCACTCTGGAAATGATCACCTTCCTCTCTCTTAACCAATGGGCTCACTCTGGCAATGATCACCTTCATCTCTCTTAACCAATGGGCTCACTCTGGCAATGATCACCTTCCTCTCTCTTAACCAATGGGCTCACTCTGGCAATGATCACCTTCCTCTCTCTTAACCAATGGGCTCACTCTGGCAATGATCACCTTCCTCTCTCTTAACCAATGGGCTCACTCTGGCAATGATCACCTTCCTCTCTCTTAACCAATGGGCTCACTCTGGCAATGATCACCTTCCTCTCTCTTAGCCAATGGGCTCACTCTGGCAATGATCACCTTCTTCTCTCTTAACCAATGGGCGCACTCTGGAGATGATCACCTTCCTCTCTCTTAACCAATGGGCTCACTCTGGCAATGATCACCTTCCTCTCTCTTAACCAATGGGCTCACTCTGGCAATGATCACCTTCCTCTCTCTTAACCAATGGGCTCACTCTGGCAATGATCACCTTCTTCTCTCTTAACCAATGGGCTCACTCTGGAGATGATCACCTTCCTCTCTCTTAACCAATGGGCTCACTCTGGCAATGATCACCTTCCTCTCTCTTAACCAATGGGCTCACTCTGGCAATGATCACCTTCTTCTCTCTTAACCAATGGGCGTACTCTGGAGATGATCACCTTCCTCTCTCTTAACCAATGGGCTCACTCTGGAGATGATCACCTTCCTCTCTCTTAACCAATGGGCTAAATGTTGGGACGTATTTACATGTTCTGTCACTTTCTGTTTTTCAGCCACATTGTCAACAACCATCCCCCTCCCCACCACCTCCCCCTCCCAGGAGGTGAGGTCAGTTCCCCTTAAGGGAGTAATCAGGGTTTAGTATCTGGTTACCTTCTTCCTGTAGAACCATAAGATGTAAGGATTGGAGAGAAGGAGTGAGTCATTTACTCTGAACAATAAGAACCTAACAACGTAATGACATTTGAAATGTCTATTATTTTTTAAAACTTTTGTGAGTGTAATGTTTACTGTAAATTTGTATTGCTTATTTCACTTTTGTTAATTGTTTTCTTGCTTTGGCAATGTAAACATATGTTTCCCATGACAATAAAGCCCTTGAATTGAATTGAGAGAGAGAGAGAGACAGAGAGAGAGAGAGAGAGACAGAGACAGAGAGAGAGAGAGAGAGAGAGAGAGAGAGAGAGAGAGAGAGAGAGAGAGAGAGAGAGAGAGTGAGAGAGAGAGAGACTGATTTAGAGTAAACAAACAGTGGACTTTGGTTGTTTGATCACCTGCTAGGGAAGAGAGAAGTGAAGACACACACACAAAAACACACTTACGAAACAGGGTTACTCTAATTAAACAGTAATTACTACACACAGCACAATCAATATATTTCTTTATGCCCAGAAGTTAGTCTCTCTCTCTCCCTCTCTCTCTCTCTCTCTCTCTTCTATGTTCTATTTCTTGGTGGCGTTTTTTGGTTTTCTTCTGATTAAGGTTATTATTTTTGTTGTGGTAGAATTAAGTATTTTTGGCACGGCTTTAGGTGTGTTACTGAAGTTACCGTCACGGTGGAGGAGTTTCTGGTCGCCGTAGGAGAGAAGGTGGGATATGAGAAGGTGTCACGGTGGAGGAGTTTCTGGTCGCCGTAGGAGAGAAGGTGGGATATGAGAACGTGTCACGGTGGAGGAGTTTCTGGTCGCCGTAGGAGAGAAGGTGGGATATGAGAACGTGTCACGGTGGAGGAGTTTCTGGTCGCCGTAGGAGAGAAGGTGGGATATGAGAAGGTGTCACGGTGGAGGAGTTTCTGGTCGCCGTAGGAGAGAAGGTGGGATATGAGAAGGTGTCACGGTGGAGGAGTTTCTGGTCGCCGTAGGAGAGAAGGAGGGATATGAGAAGGTGTCACGTGGAGGAGTTTCTGGTCGCCGTAGGAGAGAAGGTGGGATATGAGAAGGTGTCACGGTGGAGGAGTTTCTGGTCGCCGTAGGAGAGAAGGTGGGATATGAGAAGGTGTCACGGTGGAGGAGTTTCTGGTCGCCGTAGGAGAGAAGGTGGGATATGAGAAGGTGTCACGGTGGAGGAGTTTCTGGTCGCCGTAGGAGAGAAGGTGGGATATGAGAAGGTGTCACGGTGGAGGAGTTTCTGGTCGCCGTAGGAGAGAAGGTGGGATATGAGAAGGTGACACGGTGGAGGAGTTTCTGGTCGCCGTAGGAGAGAAGGTGGGATATGAGAAGGTGTCACGGTGGAGGAGTTTCTGGTCGCCGTAGGAGAGAAGGTGGGATATGAGAAGGTGTCACGGTGGAGGAGTTTCTGGTCGCCGTAGGAGAGAAGGTGGGATATGAGAAGGTGTCACGGTGGAGGAGTTTCTGGTCGCCGTAGGAGAGAAGGTGGGATATGAGAAGGTGTCACGGTGGAGGAGTTTCTGGTCGCCGTAGGAGAGAAGGTGGGATATGAGAAGGTTGCTTATGCATCCCGGATGAATAAAGCTGTGGTGGTTTTTCTTAAAGAAGAGAGTCTGGTAGATGGGATGGTTGAGCATGGTGTACTTCTGAAAGAAGAGTGTCTGGTAGATGGGATGGTTGAGCATGGTGTACTTCTTAAAGAAGAGTGTCTGGTAGATGGGATGGTTGAGCATGGTGTACTTCTTAAAGAAGAGTGTCTTGTAGATCGTATGGTTGAGCATGGTGTACTTCTTAAAGAAGAGTGTCTTGTAGATCGGATGGTTGAGCATGGTGTACTTCTTAAAGAAGAGTGTCTGGTTGATCGGATGGTTGAGCATGGTGTACTTCTTAAAGAAGAGTGTCTGGTAGATCGGATGGTTGAGCATGGTGTACTTCTTAAAGAAGAGTGTCTGGTAGATGGGATGGTTGAGCATGGTGTACTTCTTATAGAAGAGTGTCTGGTAGATCGGATGGTTGAGCATGGTGTACTTCTTAAAGAAGAGTGTCTTGTAGATCGTATGGTTGAGCATGGTGTACTTCTTAAAGAAGAGTGTCTGGTTGATTGGATGGTTGAGCATGGTGTACTTCTTAAAGGAATGTTTATTCAAGTTACGCCGCTTTTTTCTCCGTCAACAAGGGTAACGATTTCAAATGTATCACCGGTTATTCCAGATGAGCTGTTGGAGCGCGAGTTATTGGGCTTTGGGAAGTTCGCCAGTTCAATTAAGGTTGTCCGGTTGGGTTTCAAACACCCTGCGTTGAAACAGGTTAGGTCGTTTCAAACACCCGGAGTTGAAACAGGTGAGGTCGTTTCATCACCCGGCGTTGAAACAGGTGAGGTCATTTCAAACACCCGGAGTTGAAACAGGTTAGGTCGTTTCGGCGACAGGTGTTTATGTTTTTGGACTCACCGGAGCAGACTTTAGAGTTATCGTTTAAAATCAAGTATGACAATAGATTGTATATGGCTTATGCTAGTACAGGTAGTCAACTGTGTTTTGAGTGTGGGGATGTTGGTCATAAGCGACATGCTTACCCGAAAAGGGAGAAGGCCGAGGGAGGGGCACAGGTGGTCATCGCAACGACTGGGCCCACTGATGTAGGGAGAGGTGGACCGACAGCGGTAGAGCAGCCACAAGCACCTGTTGCTGAGGAACAAGTTATCCCTGTTGAGGGCACGGAGTTGCAACTTGTATTAGAGGGAAATGTTATGCAGCAGAAAAGTATTGTTGTAGAAGGTAAGGATGGATCCGAAGAGCCAGTTCCTCAGACTGGTGAGCAGGTGCCCAGAACGAGTGCTGGGGTAAAGGAGGGGGTTCATGTGGAGCTAGGCTCCCAGGGAGTGGGGGAGATGCCCACTATGAGTGCTGGGGTTCATGTGGAGCTAGGCTCCAAGGGAGTGGAGGAGATGCCCACTACGAGTAATGAGGTACAGGAGGGTTTTCATGTGGAGCTAGGCTCCCAGGTAGTGGAGGAGAGGCCCACCACGAGTGCTGGGATTCATGTGGAGCTCCCAGGTAGTGGAGGAGATGCCTGGTACGAGTGATGGGGTGCAAGTGGGGCTAGTCTCCGAGGTAGTGGAGGAGATGCCCACTACGAGTAATGAGGTTCAGGTGGGGCTAGTCTCCCAGGTAGTGGAGGAGATGCCCACTACGAGTAATGAGGTTCAGGTGGGGCTAGTCTCCCAGGTAGTGGAGGAGATGCCCACTACGAGTAATGAGGTTCAGGTGGGGCTAGTCTCCCAGGTAGTGGAGGAGATGCCCACTACGAGTAATGAGGTTCAGGTGGGGCTAGTCTCCCAGGTAGTGGAGGAAATGCCCACTATGAGTGCTGGGGTTCATGTGGAGCTAGTCTCCCAGGTAGTGGAGGAGATGCCTGGTACGAGTGATGAGGTGCAAGTGGGGAGTGTTGAAAGGGATGTGGTAGAGGGGAGTCAGTTGTCTGTGGTCTCAGCTGAGGATCAGGAGAAGGATATGGATATCTCTTTTGATATGATAGCAGCTGGTGAGGACTCAATTTACGATCTAGAAGAAGTAAATTAGTTTCTGGACTTTTGGGAAATCTGTCAAACTGGCAGAATATTTTGATGTTGATAAGTTTGTGAGGTCAGCTGTAATGTTACAGAAGACGGTGGAGTTAGACCAGCTGAGTGAGAAGAAGCGGTTTCGCTTGAGAAAATGTATTACTGCTGTTGCAGCAGCAAAAGGTGGTGGGAAACGTGATCAGGTTAAGAGAAGATTAAAATAATGATGATGATCATGCTTCATAGGGTGTCTTTTTTCTCCTTGGTTTCTCTGTGGTTTCTTCTGCTTTTCTTTTCTCATTTCTAGTTGGAGGTACTAAGGGTAGGTTCTCTCAATATTAATGGGGGAAGGGACAGGAATAAGAGGGCTTGGGTACTAGAAGTAATAAAACAGAAAAGGCTTAATGTAGTTTTCTTACAGGAGACACACAGTGATGAGGAAAATGAGGTTGACTGGGGTATGTGGTGGGAGGGGCAGCATGTACTCAGTCATGGTACTAATTTCAGTGCTGGGGTGGCAATCTTGTTTTCCTCAGGCTTAGGGGTGACTGTGGTATCTACAACAGAGATTATCAAGGTTCGGGTTTTATTGGTCAAGGTGGATGTTATGGGGTTTCTGTTTGTTCTTTTGAATGTTTATGCTCCTAATGAGGGTACAGAGCGTATTGCTGTATTTGATCAAATAAAGGAAACCTTAAGACAGTGTGATCAAGAGGGGTGTATGGTTTTAGGGGGTGACTGGAACAGTGTGACCAAGAGGGGTGTTTGGTTTTAGGGGTGGGACTGGAACTGTGTGATCAAGAGGGGTGTTTGGTTTTAGGGGGGGACTGGAACTGTGTGATCAAGAGGGGTGTTTGGTTTTAGGGGTGGGACTGGAACTGTACAGTGGATTTTACTGTTTACTGCACCGCTGAAGAACCTCACCTGCGGTCAGCTACTTGCCTGTCTGGTCTATTAACTGAGTTTGAGCTTTCTGATGTGCGGAGAGTAAGGAATGCAACAATTAGGCAGTACACATGGTTAAAAGTTAATGAAGGTTGTGTCAGTGCAGCAAGGTTAGACAGGTTGTATGTATCTGAGCTCTACTGTAGTAGGGTTGGAAGGTTAGACAGGTGGTATGTATCTGATCACTACTGTAGTAGGGTTGGAAGGTTAGACAGGTTGTATGTATCTGAGCTCTACTGTAGTAGGGTTGGAAGGTTAGACAGGTGGTATGTATCTGATCACTACTATAGTAGGGTTGGAAGGTTAGACAGGTTGTATGTTTCTGATCACTACTATAGTAGGGTTGGAAGGTTAGACAGGTTGTATGTATCTGAGCTCTACTGTAGTAGGGTTGGAAGGTTAGACAGGTTGTATGTATCTGATCACTACTGTAGTAGGGTTGGAAGGTTAGACAGGTTGTATGTATCTGATCACTACTGTAGTAGGGTTGGAAGGTTAGACAGGTGGTATGTATCTGATCACTACTGTAGTAGGGTTGGAAGGTTAGACAGGTTGTATGTATCTGATCACTACTGTAGTAGGGTTGGAAGATTAGACAGGTTGTATGTATCTGATCACTACTGTAGTAGGGTTGGAAGGTTAGACAGGTTGTCACACCCTGACCATAGTTTACTTTGTATAT
>NC_092164.1:68034726-68092226 GCF_045791955.1 Oncorhynchus clarkii lewisi
TCATCCTCTGGTTGGTCAGGTTCATTCCTCTAAAGACCCATCGTCCTCTGGTTGGTCAGGTTAATTCCTCTAAAGACCCGTCGTCCTCTGGTTGGTCAGGTTCATTCCTCTGAAGACCCGTCATCCTGTGGTTGGTCAGGTTCGTTCCTCTAAAGACCCGTCGTCCTCAGGTTTATCAGGTTCGTTTCTCTAAAGACCCGTCATCCTCTGGTTGGTCAGGTTCTTTCCTCTAAAGACCCATCATCCTCTGGTTGGTTAGGTTCATTCCTCTAAAGACCCGTCGTCCTCTGGTTGGTCAGGTTCATTCCTCTAAAGACCCGTCGTCCTCTGGTTGGTCAGGTTCATTCCTCTAAAGACCCATTGTCCTCTGGTTGGTCAGGTTAATTCCTCTAAAGACCCGTCGTCCTCTGGTTGGTCAGGTTCATTCCTCTGAAGACCCGTCATCCTGTGGTTGGTCAGGTTCGTTCCTCTAAAGACCCGTCGTCCTCAGGTTGATCAGGTTCGTTTCTCTAAACACCCGTCATCCTCTGGTTGGTCAGGTTCTTTCCTCTAAAGACCCATCATCCTCTGGTTGGTTAGGTTCATTCCTCTAAAGACCCGTCGTCCTCTGGTTGGTCAGGTTCATTCCTCTAAAGACTCGTCATCCTCTGGTTGGTCAGGTTCATTCCTCTAAAGACCCATCATCCTCTGGTTGGTCAGGTTCATTCCTCTAAAGACCCGTCATCCTCTGGTTGGTCAGGTTCATTCCTCTAAAGACCCGTCATCCTCTGGTTGGTCAGGTTCATTCCTCTAAAGACCCGTCATCCTCTGGTTGGTCAGGTGTTCTTTCCTCTAAAGACCCGTCGTCCTCTGGTTGGTCAGGTTCATTCCTCTAAAGACCCGTCATCCTCTGGTTGATCAGGTGGTCAGGTTCATTCCTCTAAAGACCCATCATCCTCTGGTTGGTCAGGTGGTTAGGTTCATTCCTCTAAAGACCCGTCATCCTCTGGTTGGTCAGGTTCATTCCTCTAAAGACCCGTCATCCTCTGGTTTGTCAGGTGGTCAGGTTCATTCCTCTAAAGACCCGTCATCCTCTGGTTGGTCAGTTTCGTTCCTCTAAAGGCCCGTCATCCTCTTGTTGGTCAGGTTCATTCCTCTAAAGACCCGTCATCCTCTGGTTGGTCAGGTTCGTTCCTCTAAAGACCCGTCATCCTCTGGTTGGTCAGGTTCGCTCCTCTAAAGACTCGTCATCCTCTGGTTGGTCAGGTTCATTCCTCTAAAGACCCATCGTCCTCTGGTTGGTCAGGTTAATTCCTCTAAAGACCCGTCGTCCTCTGGTTGGTCAGGTTCATTCCTCTGAAGACCCGTCATCCTGTGGTTGGTCAGGTTCGTTCCTCTAAAGACCCGTCGTCCTCAGGTTGATCAGGTTCGTTTCTCTAAAGACCCGTCATCCTCTGGTTGGTCAGGTTCTTTCCTCTAAAGACCCATCATCCTCTGGTTGGTTAGGTTCATTCCTCTAAAGACCCGTCGTCCTCTGGTTGGTCAGGTTCATTCCTCTAAAGACCCGTCGTCCTCTGGTTGGTCAGGTTCATTCCTCTAAAGACCCATCGTCCCCTGGTTGGTCAGGTTAATTCCTCTAAAGACCCGTCGTCCTCTGGTTGGTCAGGTTCATTCCCCTAAAGACTCGTCATCCTCTGGTTGTCAGGTTCATTCCTCTAAAGAACCATCGTCCTCTGGTTGGTCAGGTTAATTCCTCTAAAGACCCGTCGTCCTCTGGTTGGTCAGGTTCATTCCTCTGAAGACCCGTCATCCTGTGGTTGGTCAGGTTCGTTCCTCTAAAGACCCGTCGTCCTCAGGTTGATCAGGTTCGTTTCTCTAAAGACCCGTCATCCTCTGGTTGGTCAGGTTCTTTCCTCTAAAGACCCATCATCCTCTGGTTGGTTAGGTTCATTCCTCTAAAGACCCGTCGTCCTCTGGTTGGTCAGGTTCATTCCTCTAAAGACCCGTCGTCCTCTGGTTGGTCAGGTTCATTCCTCTAAAGACCCGTCATCCTCTGGTTTGTCAGGTTCATTCCTCTAAAGACCCGTCATCCTCTGGTTGGTCAGGTGGTCAGGTTCATTCCTCGAAAGACCCGTCATCCTCTGGTTGGTCAGGTGGTTAGGTTCATTCCTCTAAAGACCCGTCATCCTCTGGTTGGTCAGGTTCGTTCCTCTAAAGACCTGTTGTCCTCTGGTTGGTCAGGTTTGTTCCTCTAAAGACCCGTCGACCTCTGGTTGGTCAAGTTCATTCCTCTTAAGACCCGTCATCCTCTGGTTTGTCAAGTTCATTCCTCTTAAGACCGTCGTCCTCTGGTTGGTCAGGTTCATTCCTCTAAAGCCCCGTCATCCTCTGGTTTGTCAGGTTCATTCCTCTAAAGACCTGTCATCCTCTGGTTGGTCAGGTGGTCAGGTTCATTCCTCTAAAGACCCGTCATCCTCTGGTTGGTCAGGTGGTTAGGTTCATTCCTCTAAAGACCCGTCATCCTCTGGTTGGTCAGGTTCATTCCTCTAAAGACCCGTCATCCTCTGGTTTGTCAGGTTCATTCCTCTAAAGACCCATCGTCCCCTGGTTGGTCAGGTTAATTCCTCTAAAGACCCGTCGTCCTCTGGTTGGTCGGGTTCATTCCTCTGAAGACCCGTCATCCTGTGGTTGGTCAGGTTCGTTCCTCTAAAGACCCGTCGTCCTCAGGTTGATCAGGTTCGTTTCTATAAAGACCCGTCATCCTCTGGTTGGTCAGGTTCTTTCCTCTAAAGACCCATCATCCTCTCGTTGGTCAGGTTCATTCCTCTAAAGACCCGTCATCCTCTGGTTGGTCAGGTTCATTCCTCTAAAGACCCGTCATCCTCTGGTTGGTCAGTTTCGTTCCTCTAAAGGCCCGTCATCCTCTTGTTGGTCAGGTTCATTCCTCTAAAAACCCGTCATCCTCTGGTTGGTCAGGTTCGTTCCTCTAAAGACCCGTCATCCTGTGGTTGGTCAGGTTCGCTCCTCTAAAGACTCGTCATCCTCTGGTTGGTCAGGTTCATTCCTCTAAAGACCCATCGTCCTCTGGTTGGTCAGGTTAATTCCTCTGGTTGGTCAGGTTAAAGACCCGTCGTCCTCTGGTTGGTCAGGTTCATTCCTCTGAAGACCCGTCATCCTGTGGTTGGTCAGGTTCGTTCCTCTAAAGACCCGTCGTCCTCAGGTTGATCAGGTTCGTTTCTCTAAAGACCCATCATCCTCTGGTTGGTCAGGTTCTTTCCTCTAAAGACCCATCATCCTCTGGTTGGTTAGGTTCATTCCTCTAAAGACCCGTCGTCCTCTGGTTGGTCAGGTTCATTCCTCTAAAGACCCGTCGTCCTCTGGTTGGTCAGGTTCATTCCTCTAAAGACCCATTGTCCTCTGGTTGGTCAGGTTAATTCCTCTAAAGACCCGTCGTCCTCTGGTTGGTCAGGTTCATTCCTCTGAAGACCCGTCATCCTGTGGTTGGTCAGGTTCGTTCCTCTAAAGACCCGTCGTCCTCAGGTTGATCAGGTTCGTTTCTCTAAACACCCGTCATCCTCTGGTTGGTCAGGTTCTTTCCTCTAAAGACCCATCATCCTCTGGTTGGTTAGGTTCATTCCTCTAAAGACCCGTCGTCCTCTGGTTGGTCAGGTTCATTCCTCTAAAGACTCGTCATCCTCTGGTTGGTCAGGTTCATTCCTCTAAAGACCCATCATCCTCTGGTTGGTCAGGTTCATTCCTCTAAAGACCCGTCATCCTCTGGTTGGTCAGGTTCATTCCTCTAAAGACCCGTCATCCTCTGGTTGGTCAGGTTCATTCCTCTAAAGACCCGTCATCCTCTGGTTGGTCAGGTTCTTTCCTCTAAAGACCCGTCGTCCTCTGGTTGGTCAGGTTCATTCCTCTAAAGACCCGTCATCCTCTGGTTGATCAGGTGGTCAGGTTCATTCCTCTAAAGACCCGTCATCCTCTGGTTGGTCAGGTGGTTAGGTTCATTCCTCTAAAGACCCGTCATCCTCTGGTTGGTCAGGTTCATTCCTCTAAAGACCCGTCATCCTCTGGTTTGTCAGGTGGTCAGATCCATTCCTCTAAAGACCCGTCATCCTCTGGTTGGTCAGTTTCGTTCCTCTAAAGGCCCGTCATCCTCTTGTTGGTCAGGTTCATTCCTCTAAAGACCCGTCATCCTCTGGTTGGTCAGGTTCGTTCCTCTAAAGACCCGTCATCCTCTGGTTGGTCAGGTTCGCTCCTCTAAAGACTCGTCATCCTCTTGTTGATCAGGTTCATTCCTCTAAAGACCCATCGTCCTCTGGTTGGTCAGGTTAATTCCTCTAAAGACCCGTAGTCCTCTGGTTGGTCAGGTTCATTCCTCTGAAGACCCGTCATCCTGTGGTTGGTCAGGTTCGTTCCTCTAAAGACCCGTCGTCCTCAGGTTGATCAGGTTCGTTTCTCTAAAGACCCGTCATCCTCTGGTTGGTCAAGTTCTTTCCTCTAAAGACCCATCATCCTCTGGTTGGTTAGGTTCATTCCTCTAAAGACCCGTCGTCCTCTGGTTGGTCAGGTTCATTCCTCTAAAGACCCGTCGTCCTCTGGTTGGTCAGGTTCATTCCTCTAAAGACCCATCGTCCCCTGGTTGGTCAGGTTAATTCCTCTAAAGACCCGTCGTCCTCTGGTTGGTCAGGTTCATTCCCCTAAAGACTCGTCATCCTCTGGTTGTCAGGTTCATTCCTCTAAAGAACCATCGTCCTCTGGTTGGTCAGGTTAATTCCTCTAAAGACCCGTCGTCCTCTGGTTGGTCAGGTTCATTCCTCTGAAGACCCGTCATCCTGTGGTTGGTCAGGTTCGTTCCTCTAAAGACCCGTCGTCCTCAGGTTGATCAGGTTCGTTTCTCTAAAGACCCGTCATCCTCTGGTTGGTCAGGTGGTCAGGTTCATTCCTCTAAAGACCCGTCATCCTCTGGTTGGTCAGGTGGTTAGGTTCATTCCTCTAAAGACCCGTCATCCTCTGGTTGGTCAGGTTCGTTCCTCTAAAGACCTGTTGTCCTCTGGTTGGTCAGGTTTGTTCCTCTAAAGACCCGTCGACCTCTGGTTGGTCAAGTTCATTCCTCTTAAGACCCGTCATCCTCTGGTTTGTCAAGTTCATTCCTCTTAAGACCGTCGTCCTCTGGTTGGTCAGGTTCATTCCTCTAAAGCCCCGTCATCCTCTGGTTTGTCAGGTTCATTCCTCTAAAGACCTGTCATCCTCTGGTTGGTCAGGTGGTCAGGTTCATTCCTCTAAAGACCCGTCATCCTCTGGTTGGTCAGGTGGTTAGGTTCATTCCTCTAAAGTTAGGTTCATTCCTCTAAAGACCCGTCATCCTCTGGTTGGTCAGGTTCATTCCTCTAAAGAAGACCCGTCATCCTGTGGTTGGTCAGGTTCGTTCCTCTAAAGACCCGTCGTCCTCAGGTTGATCAGGTTCGTTTCTCTAAAGACCCGTCATCCTCTGGTTGGTCAGGTTCTTTCCTCTAAAGACCCATCATCCTCTGGTTGGTCAGGTTCATTCCTCTAAAGACCCGTCATCCTCTGGTTGGTCAGGTTCATTCCTCTAAAGACCCGTCATCCTCTGGTTGGTCAGTTTCGTTCCTCTAAAGGCCCGTCATCCTCTTGTTGGTCAGGTTCATTCCTCTAAAGACCCGTCATCCTCTGGTTGGTCAGGTTCGTTCCTCTAAAGACCCGTCATCCTGTGGTTGGTCAGGTTCGCTCCTCTAAAGACTCGTCATCCTCTGGTTGGTCAGGTTCATTCCTCTAAAGACCCATCGTCCTCTGGTTGGTCAGGTTAATTCCTCTAAAGACCCGTCGTCCTCTGGTTGGTCAGGTTCATTCCTCTGAAGACCCGTCATCCTGTGGTTGGTCAGGTTCGTTCCTCTAAAGACCCGTCGTCCTCAGGTTGATCAGGTTCGTTTCTCTAAAGACCCGTCGTCCTCAGGTTGATCAGGTTCGTTTCTCTAAAGACCCGTCGTCCTCTGGTTGGTCAGGTTCATTCCTCTGAAGACCCGTCATCCTGTGGTTGGTCAGGTTCGTTCCTCTAAAGACCCGTCGTCCTCAGGTTGATCAGGTTCGTTTCTCTAAAGACCCGTCATCCTCTGGTTGGTCAGGTGGTCAGGTTCATTCCTCTAAAGACCCGTCATCCTCTGGTTGGTCAGGTGGTTAGGTTCATTCCTCTAAAGACCCGTCATCCTCTGGTTGGTCAGGTTCGTTCCTCTAAAGACCTGTTGTCCTCTGGTTGGTCAGGTTTGTTCCTCTAAAGACCCGTCGACCTCTGGTTGGTCAAGTTCATTCCTCTTAAGACCCGTCATCCTCTGGTTTGTCAAGTTCATTCCTCTTAAGACCGTCGTCCTCTGGTTGGTCAGGTTCATTCCTCTAAAGCCCCGTCATCCTCTGGTTTGTCAGGTTCATTCCTCTAAAGACCTGTCATCCTCTGGTTGGTCAGGTGGTCAGGTTCATTCCTCTAAAGACCCGTCATCCTCTGGTTGGTCAGGTGGTTAGGTTCATTCCTCTAAAGACCCGTCATCCTCTGGTTGGTCAGGTTCATTCCTCTAAAGACCCGTCATCCTCTGGTTGGTCAGGTTCATTCCTCTGAAGACCCGTCATCCTGTGGTTGGTCAGGTTCGTTCCTCTAAAGACCCGTCGTCCTCTGGTTGATCAGGTTCGTTTCTATAAAGACCCGTCATCCTCTGGTTGGTCAGGTTCTTTCCTCTAAAGACCCATCATCCTCTGGTTGGTCAGGTTCATTCCTCTAAAGACCCGTCATCCTCTGGTTGGTCAGGTTCATTCCTCTAAAGACCCGTCATCCTCTGGTTGGTCAGTTTCGTTCCTCTAAAGGCCCGTCATCCTCTTGTTGGTCAGGTTCATTCCTCTAAAGACCCGTCATCCTCTGGTTGGTCAGGTTCGTTCCTCTAAAGACCCGTCATCCTGTGGTTGGTCAGGTTCGCTCCTCTAAAGACTCGTCATCCTCTGGTTGGTCAGGTTCATTCCTCTAAAGACCCATCGTCCTCTGGTTGGTCAGGTTAATTCCTCTAAAGACCCGTCGTCCTCTGGTTGGTCAGGTTCATTCCTCTGAAGACCCGTCATCCTGTGGTTGGTCAGGTTCGTTCCTCTAAAGACCCGTCGTCCTCAGGTTGATCAGGTTCGTTTCTCTAAAGACCCATCATCCTCTGGTTGGTCAGGTTCTTTCCTCTAAAGACCCATCATCCTCTGGTTGGTTAGGTTCATTCCTCTAAAGACCCGTCGTCCTCTGGTTGGTCAGGTTCATTCCTCTAAAGACCCGTCGTCCTCTGGTTGGTCAGGTTCATTCCTCTAAAGACCCATTGTCCTCTGGTTGGTCAGGTTAATTCCTCTAAAGACCCGTCGTCCTCTGGTTGGTCAGGTTCATTCCTCTGAAGACCCGTCATCCTGTGGTTGGTCAGGTTCGTTCCTCTAAAGACCCGTCGTCCTCAGGTTGATCAGGTTCGTTTCTCTAAACACCCGTCATCCTCTGGTTGGTCAGGTTCTTTCCTCTAAAGACCCATCATCCTCTGGTTGGTTAGGTTCATTCCTCTAAAGACCCGTCGTCCTCTGGTTGGTCAGGTTCATTCCTCTAAAGACTCGTCATCCTCTGGTTGGTCAGGTTCATTCCTCTAAAGACCCATCATCCTCTGGTTGGTCAGGTTCATTCCTCTAAAGACCCGTCATCCTCTGGTTGGTCAGGTTCATTCCTCTAAAGACCCGTCATCCTCTGGTTGGTCAGGTTCATTCCTCTAAAGACCCGTCATCCTCTGGTTGGTCAGGTTCTTTCCTCTAAAGACCCGTCGTCCTCTGGTTGGTCAGGTTCATTCCTCTAAAGACCCGTCATCCTCTGGTTGATCAGGTGGTCAGGTTCATTCCTCTAAAGACCCGTCATCCTCTGGTTGGTCAGGTGGTTAGGTTCATTCCTCTAAAGACCCGTCATCCTCTGGTTGGTCAGGTTCATTCCTCTAAAGACCCGTCATCCTCTGGTTTGTCAGGTGGTCAGATCCATTCCTCTAAAGACCCGTCATCCTCTGGTTGGTTAGTTTCGTTCCTCTAAAGGCCCGTCATCCTCTTGTTGGTCAGGTTCATTCCTCTAAAGACCCGTCATCCTCTGGTTGGTCAGGTTCGTTCCTCTAAAGACCCGTCATCCTCTGGTTGGTCAGGTTCGCTCCTCTAAAGACTCGTCATCCTCTTGTTGATCAGGTTCATTCCTCTAAAGACCCATCGTCCTCTGGTTGGTCAGGTTAATTCCTCTAAAGACCCGTAGTCCTCTGGTTGGTCAGGTTCATTCCTCTGAAGACCCGTCATCCTGTGGTTGGTCAGGTTCGTTCCTCTAAAGACCCGTCGTCCTCAGGTTGATCAGGTTCGTTTCTCTAAAGACCCGTCATCCTCTGGTTGGTCAAGTTCTTTCCTCTAAAGACCCATCATCCTCTGGTTGGTTAGGTTCATTCCTCTAAAGACCCGTCGTCCTCTGGTTGGTCAGGTTCATTCCTCTAAAGACCCGTCGTCCTCTGGTTGGTCAGGTTCATTCCTCTAAAGACCCATCGTCCCCTGGTTGGTCAGGTTAATTCCTCTAAAGACCCGTCGTCCTCTGGTTGGTCAGGTTCATTCCCCTAAAGACTCGTCATCCTCTGGTTGTCAGGTTCATTCCTCTAAAGAACCATCGTCCTCTGGTTGGTCAGGTTAATTCCTCTAAAGACCCGTCGTCCTCTGGTTGGTCAGGTTCATTCCTCTGAAGACCCGTCATCCTGTGGTTGGTCAGGTTCGTTCCTCTAAAGACCCGTCGTCCTCAGGTTGATCAGGTTCGTTTCTCTAAAGACCCGTCATCCTCTGGTTGGTCAGGTTCTTTCCTCTAAAGACCCATCATCCTCTGGTTGGTTAGGTTCATTCCTCTAAAGACCCGTCGTCCTCTGGTTGGTCAGGTTCATTCCTCTAAAGACCCGTCGTCCTCTGGTTGGTCAGGTTCATTCCTCTAAAGACCCGTCATCCTCTGGTTTGTCAGTTTCATCATCCTCTGGTTGGTCAGGTGGTCAAGACCCGTCATCCTCTGGTTGGTCAGGTGGTCAGACCCGTTCCTCTGGTTGGTCAGGTGGTCAGGTTCATTCCTCTAAAGACCCGTCATCCTCTGGTTGGTCAGGTGGTTAGGTTCATTCCTCTAAAGACCCGTCATCCTCTGGTTGGTCAGGTTCGTTCCTCTAAAGACCTGTTGTCCTCTGGTTGGTCAGGTTTGTTCCTCTAAAGACCCGTCGACCTCTGGTTGGTCAAGTTCATTCCTCTTAAGACCCGTCATCCTCTGGTTGGTCAAGTTCATTCCTCTTAAGACCGTCATCCTCTGGTTGGTCAGGTTCATTCCTCTAAAGCCCCGTCATCCTCTGGTTTGTCAGGTTCATTCCTCTAAAGACCTGTCATCCTCTGGTTGGTCAGGTGGTCAGGTTCATTCCTCTAAAGACCCGTCATCCTCTGGTTGGTCAGGTGGTTAGGTTCATTCCTCTAAAGACCCGTCATCCTCTGGTTGGTCAGGTTCATTCCTCTAAAGACCCGTCATCCTCTGGTTTGTCAGGTTCATTCCTCTAAAGACCCGTCATCCTCTGGTTTGTCAGGTTCATTCCTCTAAAGACCCGTCATCCTCTGGTTGGTCAGGTTCATTCCTCTAAAGACCCGTCATCCTCTGGTTTGTCAGGTGGTCAGATCCGTTCCTCTAAAGACCCATCATCCTCTGGTTGGTCAGGTTCATTCCTCTAAAGACCCGTCATCCTCTGGTTGGTCAGGTTCATTCCTCTAAAGACCCATCATCCTCTGGTTGGTCAGGTTCATTCCTCTAAAGACCCGTCGTCCTCTGGTTGGTCAGGTTAATTCCTCTAAAGACCCGTCATCCTCTGGTTGGTCAGGTTCATTCCTCTAAAGACCCGTCGTCCTCTGGTTGGTCAGGTTCATTCCTCTAAAGACCCGTCGTCCTCTGGTTGGTCAGGTTCGTTCCTCTAAAGACCCGTCGTCCTCTGGTTGGTCAGGTTCGTTCCTCTAAAGACCCGTCGTCCTCTGGTTGGTCAGGTTTGTTCCTCTAAAGACCCGTCGTCCTCTGGTTGGTCAGGTTCATTCCTCTAAAAACCCGTCATCCTCTGGTTGGTCAGGTTCATTCCTCTAAAGACCTGTCGTCCTCTGGTTGGTCAGGTTCGTTCCTCTAAAGACCTGTCGTCCTCTGGTTGGTCAGGTTCGTTCCTCTGAAGACCCGTCATCCTGTGGTTGGTCAGGTTCGTTCCTCTAAAGACCCGTCGTCCTCAGGTTGATCAGGTTCGTTTCTCTAAAGACCCGTCATCCTCTGGTTGGTCAGGTTCTTTCCTCTAAAGACCCGTCATCCTCTGGTTGATCAGGTTCGTTTCTCTAAAGACCCATCAACCTCTGGTTGGTCAGGTTCATTCCTCTAAAGACCCGTCATCCTCTGGTTGGTCAGGTTCATTCCTCTAAAGACCCGTCATCCTCTGGTTGGTCAGTTTCGTTCCTCTAAAGGCCCGTCATCCTCTTGTTGGTCAGGTTCATTCCTCTAAAGACCCGTCATCCTCTGGTTGGTCAGGTTCGTTCCTCTAAAGACCCGTCATCCTCTGGTTGGTCTGGTTCGCTCCTCTAAAGACTCGTCATCCTCTGGTTGGTCAGGTTCATTCCTCTAAAGACCCATCGTCCTCTGGTTGGTCAGGTTAATTCCTCTAAAGACCCGTCGTCCTCTGGTTGGTCAGGTTCATTCCTCTGAAGACCCGTCATCCTGTGGTTGGTCAGGTTCGTTCCTCTAAAGACCCATCGTCCTCAGATTGATCAGGTTCGTTTCTCTAAAGACTTATCATCCTCTGGTTGGTCAGGTTCTTTCCTCTAAAGACCCATCATCCTCTGGTTGGTTAGGTTCATTCCTCTAAAGACCCGTCGTCCTCTGGTTGGTCAGGTTCATTCCTCTAAAGACCCGTCGTCCTCTGGTTGGTCAGGTTCATTCCTCTAAAGACCCATTGTCCTCTGGTTGGTCAGGTTAATTCCTCTAAAGACCCGTCGTCCTCTGGTTGGTCAGGTTCATTCCTCTGAAGACCCGTCATCCTGTGGTTGGTCAGGTTCGTTACTCTAAAGACCCGTCGTCCTCAGGTTGATCAGGTTTGTTTCTCTAAACACCCGTCATCCTCTGGTTGGTCAGGTTCTTTCCTCTAAAGACCCATCATCCTCTGGTTGGTTAGGTTCATTCCTCTAAAGACCCGTCGTCCTCTGGTTGGTCAGGTTCATTCCTCTAAAGACTCGTCATCCTCTGGTTGGTCAGGTTCATTCCTCTAAAGACCCATCATCCTCTGGTTGGTCAGGTTCATTCCTCTAAAGACCCGTCATCCTCTGGTTGGTCAGGTTCATTCCTCTAAAGACCCGTCATCCTCTGGTTGGTCAGGTTCATTCCTCTAAAGACCCGTCATCCTCTGGTTGGTCAGGTTCTTTCCTCTAAAGACCCGTCGTCCTCTGGTTGGTCAGGTTCATTCCTCTAAAGACCCGTCATCCTCTGGTTGGTCAGCTTCGTTCCTCTAAAGACCCGTCATCCTCTGGTTGGTCAGGTTCATTCCTCTAAAGACCCGTCATCCTCTGGTTGGTCAGGTTCATTCCTCTAAAGACCCGTCATCCTCTGGTTTGTCAGGTGGTCAGATCCATTCCTCTAAAGACCCGTCATCCTCTGGTTGGTCAGTTTCGTTCCTCTAAAGGCCCGTCATCCTCTTGTTGGTCAGGTTCATTCCTCTAAAGACCCGTCATCCTCTGGTTGGTCAGGTTCGTTCCTCTAAAGACCCGTCATCCTCTGGTTGGTCAGGTTCGCTCCTCTAAAGACTCGTCATCCTCTTGTTGATCAGGTTCATTCCTCTAAAGACCCATCGTCCTCTGGTTGGTCAGGTTAATTCCTCTAAAGACCCGTAGTCCTCTGGTTGGTCAGGTTCATTCCTCTGAAGACCCGTCATCCTGTGGTTGGTCAGGTTCGTTCCTCTAAAGACCCGTCGTCCTCAGGTTGATCAGGTTCGTTTCTCTAAAGACCCGTCATCCTCTGGTTGGTCAAGTTCTTTCCTCTAAAGACCCATCATCCTCTGGTTGGTTAGGTTCATTCCTCTAAAGACCCTTCGTCCTCTGGTTGGTCAGGTTCATTCCTCTAAAGACCCGTCGTCCTCTGGTTGGTCAGGTTCGTTCCTCTAAAGACCCGTCGTCCTCTGGTTGGTCAGCTTCGTTCCTCTAAAGACCCGTCGTCCTCTGGTTGGTCAGGTTCATTCCTCTAAAGACCTGTCGTCCTCTGGTTGGTCAGGTTCGTTCCTCTAAAGACCTGTCGTCCTCTGGTTGGTCAGGTTCGTTCCTCTAAAGACCCGTCGTCCTCTGGTTGGTCAGGTTCGTTCCTCTAACGACCCGTCGTCCTCTGGTTGGTCAGGTTCGTTCCTCTAAAGACCCGTCATCCTCTGGTTGGTCAGGTTTGTTCCTCTAAAGACCCGTCGTCCTCTGGTTGGTCAGGTTCATTCCTCTAAAAACCCGTCATCCTCTGGTTGGTCAGGTTCATTCCTCTAAAGACCTGTCGTCCTCTGGTTGGTCAGGTTCGTTCCTCTAAAGACCCGTCGTCCTTTGGTTGGTCAGGTTCGTTCCTCTAAAGATCCGTCATCCTCTGGTTGGTCAGGTTCATTCCTCTAAAGACCCGTCATCCTCTGGTTGGTCAGGTTCATTCCTCTAAAGACCCGTCGTCCTTTGGTTGGTCAGGTTCGTTCCTCTAAAGACCCTTCATCCTCTGGTTGGTCAGGTTCATTCCTCTAAAGACCCATCATCCTCTGGTTGGTCAGGTTCATTCCTCTAAAGACCTGTCGTCCTCTGGTTGGTCAGGTTCGTTCCTCTAAAGACCCGTCGTCCTCTGGTTGGTCAGGGTTGTTCCTCTCAATCAGGGACAGCTGTCTTTTGTTGTCTCTGATTGGGAACCTTACTTAGGTAGCCCTTTTTCCCTCCTTTCGTGGTGGGTAGTGAACTTTGTTCGTGGCACTAAAGCCCTGTAAGCTTCACGATTGTTTCTTTAGTTTGTTGTTTTGTTGGTGACATTTTGAAATAAAAAGGAAAATGTACGCTCACCAACGGCCGTGACACTCTCTCAGTTCTCAGTCCAGTCTATTAGAGGAAGTTCTCTATCTCTATCTCTCTCTCTCTCGCTCTCTCTCTCAGTTTTCAATCCAGTCTATTAGAGGAAGTTCTCTATCTCTATCTCTCTCTCTCTCGCTCAGTTCTCAGTCCAGTCTATTAGAGGAAGTTCTCTATCTCTCTCTCTCTCTCTCTCTCTCTCTCTCAGTTCTCAGTCCAGTTTATTAGAGGAAGTTCTCTATCTCTCTCTCTCTCTCTCTCGCTCAGTTCTCAGTCCAGTTTATTAGAGGAAGTTCTCTATCTCTCTCTCTCTCTCTCTCTCTCTCTCTCTCTCTCTCTCTCTCTCAGTTCTCAGTCCAGTCTATTAGAGGAAGTTATCTCTCTCTCTCTCTCTCTCTCTCTCTCTCTCTCAGTTTTCAATCCAGTCTATTAGAGGAAGTTCTCTATCTCTATCTCTCTCTCTCTCTCTCTCTCTCTCAGTTCTCAGTCCAGTCTATTAGAGGAAGTTCTCTATCTCTCTCTCTCTCTCTCTCTCTCTCTCTCTCTCTCAGTTCTCAGTCCAGTTTATTAGAGGAAGTTCTCTATCTCTCTCTCTCTCTCTCTCGCTCAGTTCTCAGTCCAGTTTATTAGAGGAAGTTCTCTATCACTCTCTCTCTCTCTCTCTCTCTCTCTCTCTCTCTCTCTCTCTCTCTCTCTCTCTCTCTCTCTCTCTCTTAGTTTTCAATCCAGTCTATTAGAGGAAGTTCTCTATCTCTATCTCTCTCTCTCACTCTCTCAGTTCTCAGTCCAGTCTATTAGAGAAAGTTCTCTATCTCTCTCTCTCAGTTCTCAGTCCAGTCTATTAGAGAAAGTTCTCTATCTCTCTCTCTCAGTTCTCAGTCCAGTCTATTAGAGAAAGTTCTCTATCTCTCTCTCTCTCTCTCGCTCAGTTCTCAGTCCAGTCTATTGGAGGAAGTTCTCTATCTCTATCTCTCAGTTCTCAGTCCAGTCTATTGGAGGAAGTTCTCTCTCTCTCTCTCTCTCTCTAAGTTCTCAATCCAGTCTATAAAAAGGAAAATGTACGCTCACCACCCTGCACCTTGGTCCTCTTCTACCAGCATCGGCCGTGACACACATGAAAGGTGTGAAAACCCATAATTGCCTACTCATTGGTTCCCATCAAATTTGATTAGGTTATCATCCGACAGCGACAATATTAACATGTAAATAAAATAATTTTTACCGAGTTACAGTTCCTATAAGGAAATAATTCTGCTGTCCTAGTCTATGGATTTTATATGACTGGGATTACAGATATGCATCTATTGGTCACAGATACCTTAAAACAAAAGGTAGAGGAGTGGATCAGAAAACCAGTCAGTATCTGGTGTGACCACCATTTTCCTCATGCAGTGTGACAGATCTCCTTCACATAGAGTTGATCAGGCTGTTGATTGTAGCCTGTGGAACGTTGTTCCACTCCTCTTCAATGGCTTGATGGAGTTTCTGGATATTGTCGGGTACTGGAACATGCTGTCATACGAGTCAATCCAGAGCATCCCAAACAAGCTCAATGGGTGACATTGAAGAACTGGGACATTTTCAGCTTCCAGGAATTGTGTACAGATCTTTGTGACATGGGGCTGTGCATTATCATGCTGAAACATGAAGTGATGGTGGTGGATGAATGGCACGACAATGGGCCTCAGGATCTCGTCAAGGTATCTCTGTGCATTCACATTGCCATAGATAAAATGCATTTCAATTCGTTGTCCGTAGCTTATGCCTGTCCATCCCATAACCCCACTGCCACCATGAGACACTCTGTTCACAACACTGATGTCAGCAAACCACTCGCCCACACAACGCCATTCACACCGTCTGCCATCTGCCCGGTACAGTTGAAACCGGGATTCATCAGTGAAGAGCACACTTCTCCAGCGAGGCCAGTGACCTTCGAAATTCAAGCATTTGCCCACTGAAGTTGGTTACGATGCCGAATTGCAGTCAGGTCAAGACCCTGGTGAGGACGACGAGCACACAGTTGTGCAGACATTTTTTCGGTTGTGCAAATTCTACAGTTTCATCAGCTGTCCTGGGTGGCTGGTATCAGACTATCTCACAGGTGAAGAAGACAGATGTGGAAGTCCTGGGCAGGAGTGTTTACACGTGATCTGTGGTTGTGAGGCCGGTTTGATGTACTAATAAATTCTCTAAAATGACGTTGGGCGGCAGCTTGTGGTAGAAAAATAAACAAATTCCACCGGCTACAGCTCTGGTGGACATTCCTGCAGTCACTAAGCCGGCAACAGCTCTGGTGGACATTCCTGCAGTCACTAAGCCGGCAACAGCTCTGGTGGACATTCCTGCAGTCACTAAGCCGGCAACAGCTCTGGTGGACATTCCTGCAGTCACTAAGCCGACAACAGCTCTGGTGGACATTCCTGCAGTCACTAAGCCGGCAACAGCTCTGGTGGACATTCCTCACGAAGCCAAACGCTCCTTTAAAAACTTGAGGCCACTTTAAATGTCACCTTTTTAATATTTTTGTTCAGTGTATTTAGCCTAATGCACTTGTGTGTATAAGGTTGTTGTTGTGAAATTGTTAGATTACTCGTTAGATATTACTGCACGGTCAGAACTAGAAGCGCAAGCATTTTCGCTACACTCGCATTAACATCTGCTAACCATGTGTATGTGACCATTAACATCTGCTAACCATGTGTATGTGAACAATAACATCTGCTAACCATGTGACCAATAACATCTGCTAACCATGTGTATGTGACCAATAACATCTGCTAACCATGTGTATGTGACAAATAACATCTGCTAACCATGTGTATGTGACCAATAACATCTGCTAACCATGTGTATGTGACCAATAACATCTGCTAACCATGTGTATGTGACCAATAACATCTGCTAACCATGTGTATGTGACCAATAACATCTGCTAACCATGTGTATGTGACCAATAACATCTGCTAACCATGTGATCAATAACATCTGCTAACCATGTGACCAATAACATCTGCTAATCCATGTGTATGTGACCAATAACATCTGCTAACCATGTGTATGTGATCAATAACATCTGCTAACCATGTGACCAATAACATCTGCTAACCATGTGTATGTGACCATTAACATCTACTAACCATGTGTATGTGACCAATAACATCTGCTAACCATGTGACCAATAACATCTGCTAACCATGTGTATGTGACCATTAACATCTGCTAACCATGTGACCAATAACATCTGCTAACCATGTGACCAATAACATCTGCTAACCATGTGTATGTGACCAATAACATCTGCTAACCATGTGTATGTGACCAATAACATCTGCTAACCCTGTGTATGTGACCAATAACATCTGCTAACCATGTGTATGTGACCAATACCATCTGCTAACCATGTGTATGTGACCAATAACATCTGCTAACCATGTGTATGTGACCAATAACATCTGCTAACCATGTGTATGTGACCAATAACATCTGCTAACCATGTGTATGTGACCAATAACATCTGCTAACCATGTGTATGTGACCAATAACATCTGCTAACCATGTGTATGTGACCAATAACATCTGCTAACCATGTGTATGTGACCAATAACATCTGCTAACCATGTGTATGTGACCAATAACATCTGCTAACCATGTGTATGTGACCAATAACATCTGCTAACCATGTGTATGTGACCAATAACATCTGCTAACCATGTGTATGTGACCAATAACATCTGCTAACCATGTGTATGTGACCAATAACATCTGCTAACCATGTGTATGTGACCATTAACATGTGACCAATAACTAACCATGTGTATGTGTCCAATAACATCTGCTAACCATGTGACCCATAACATCTGCTAACCATGTGACCAATAACATCTGCTAACCATGTGTATGTGACCAATAACATCTGCTAACCATGTGTATGTGACCAATAACATCTGCTAACCCTGTGTATGTGACCAATAACATCTGCTAACCATGTGTACCCATAACATCTGCTAACCATGTGACCAATAACATCTGCTAACCATGTGTATGTGACCAATAACATCTGCTAACCATGTGTATGTGACCAATAACATCTGCTAACCATGTGTATGTGACCAATAACATCTGCTAACCATGTGTATGTGACCAATAACATCTGCTAACCATGTGTATGTGACCAATAACATCTGCTAACCATGTGTATGTGACCAATAACATCTGCTAACCATGTGTATGTGACCAATAACATCTGCTAACCATGTGTATGTGACCAATAACATCTGCTAACCATGTGTATGTGACCATTAACATCTACTAACCATGTGTATGTGTCCAATAACATCTGCTAACCATGTGACCCATAACATCTGCTAACCATGTGACCAATAACATCTGCTAACCATGTGTATGTGACCAATAACATCTGCTAACCATGTGACCCATAACATCTGCTAACCATGTGACCAATAACATCTGCTAACCATGTGTATGTGACCAATAACATCTGCTAACCATGTGTATGTGACCAATAACATCTGCTATAACCATGTGTATGTGACCAATAACATCTGCTAACCATGTGTATGTGACCAATAACATCTGCTATAACCATGTGTATGTGACCAATAACATCTGCTAACCATGTGTATGTGACCAATAACATCTGCTAACCATGTGTATATGACCATTAACATCTGATTTCACGCTTGCCTTCAACATATAATAAAACAATTGATGTAAAAAACTAAACTTTAACAAAAATATATATATATATAAAATTATAATCCACATAACATCTGCCCTCTACAGATGTATTAAATATATTATAATCCACATAACAATCCACAGGAGACTTGCTGTAGCACGTTGCCTACATAGACTACTTGCACTGATACCCTGTAACGGCTGTCTTTGTCGGAGGAGGAGGAGTAGTAGTAGGAAGGATCGGACCAATATGCAGCGTGGTAAGTGTCCATGTTAATTTATTAGACTGAACTCACAAAGCGAATGGAAGAAACAAAACAGTTCTGTAAGGTGACATACACTAAACAGAAAACAACTACCCACCACTCAAGGGCTAAACCAGGCTGCCTTAGTATGGTTCTCAATCAGAGTCAACGATTGACAGCTGCCTCGGATTGGGAACAATACCGGGCCAAACACATAGAAATACAAACATAGAACAAAACATAGAATGCCCACCCCATAGAATTCCCCCCCCCCCCCCCAACTCACGCCCTGACCAACCTAAAATAGAGACATAAAAAAAGGAACTAAGGTCAGGACGTGACACACCCAGAAGACCTGCAGTCTACCTTACTGTATCGCCTACAAACACTACAAACACTACAAACACCGCTTCCAGCTGCCCCCTGCTGGCAAATCTAAATATTAAATATCCTTTCAAATCCTCCTGCCACAAAATGGGTCAAATTAATATCTGCAGTCTGTCAGTATTGGTGAACAGTATGTCGAAGCCATCTCTGATTGGTCAACAGTATGTCGAAGCCATCTCTGATTGGTGAACAGTATGTCGAAGCCATCTCTGATTGGTGAACAGTATGTCGAAGCCATCTGATTGGTGAACAGCATGTCGAAGCCATCTCTAAATGATGAACAGCATGTCGAAGCCATCTCTGATTGGTGAACAGTATGTCGAAGCCATCTCTGATTAGTGAACAGCATGTCGAAGCCATCTCTGATTGGTGAACAGTATGTCGAAGCCATCTCTGATTGGTGAACAGTATGTCGAAGCCATCTCTGATTGTCTGTTCTATTTGGTATGGCTGACCTATAATTTTGAACACTTCCCATAAACAGAAAGACCTTAGCGTATTATCGCTATCGTGTGTGTAGGGCTGAGGTGGGGTGTAGGGCTGAGGTGGGGTGTAGGGCTGAGGTGGGGTGTGTGTGTGAGGCCGAGGTGGGGTGTAGGGCCGAGGAGGGGTGGTGGGCTGAGGTGGGGTGTAGGGCCGAAGTGGGGTGTAGTGCTGAGGTGGGGTGTAGGGCTGAGGTGGGGTGTAGGGCTGAAGTGGGGTGTAGGGCTGAGGAGGGGTGTTGGGCTGAGGTGGGGTGTTGGGCTGAGGTGGGGTGTTGGGCTGAGGTGGGGTGTTGGGCCGAGGTGGGGTGAGGGCCGAGGTGGGGTGTAGGGCCGAGGTGGGGTGTAGGGCCGAGGTGGGGTGTAGCGCCGAGGTGGGGTGTAGGGCCGAGGTGGGGTGTAGGGCCGAGGTGGGGTGTGTGTGTAGGGCTGAGGTGGGGTGTGTGTGTAGGGCTGAGGTGGGGTGTAGGGCTGAGGTGGGGTGTAGGGCTGAGGTGGGGTGGGGTGTAGGGCTGAGGTGGGGTGTGTGTGTAGGGCTGAGGTGGGGTGTAGGGCTGAGGTGGGGTGTAGGGCTGAGGTGGGGTGTGTGTGTAGGGCTGAGGTGGGGTGTAGGGCCGAGGTGGGGTGTAGGGCCGAGGTGGGGTGTAGGGCCGAGGTGGGGTGTAGGGCTGAAGTGGGGTGTAGGGCTGAGGTGGGGTGTTGGGCTGAGGTGGGGTGTTGGGCTGAGGTGGGGTGTTGGGCCGAGGTGGGGTGTAGGGCCGAGGTGGGGTGTAGGGCTGAAGTGGGGTGTAGGGCTGAGGTGGGGTGTTGGGCTGAGGTGGGGTGTTGGGCTGAGGTGGGGTGTTGGGCCGAGGTGGGGTGAGGGCCGAGGTGGGGTGTAGGGCCGAGGTGGGGTGTAGGGCCGAGGTGGGGTGTAGCGCCGAGGTGGGGTGTAGGGCCGAGGTGGGGTGTAGGGCCGAGGTGGGGTGTAGGGCTGAGGTGGGGTGTGTGTGTAGGGCTGAGGTGGGGTGTAGGGCTGAGGTGGGGTGTAGGGCTGAGGTGGGGTGTGTGTGTAGGGCTGAGGTGGGGTGTAGGGCCGAGGTGGGGTGTAGGGCCGAGGTGGGGTGTAGGGCCGAGGTGGGGTGTGTGTGTAGGGCTGAGGTGGGGTGTGTGTGTAGGGCTGAGGTGGGGTGTAGGGCTGAGGTGGGGTGTAGGGCTGAGGTGGGGTGGGGTGTAGGGCTGAGGTGGGGTGTGTGTGTAGGGCTGAGGTGGGGTGTAGGGCTGAGGTGGGGTGTAGGGCTGAGGTGGGGTGTGTGTGTAGGGCTGAGGTGGGGTGTAGGGCCGAGGTGGGGTGTAGGGCCGAGGTGGGGTGTAGGGCCGTAGGGCCGAGGTGGGGTGTAGGGCCGAGGTGGGGTGTAGGGCTGAGGTGGGGTGTGTGTGTAGGGCTGAGGTGGGGTGTGTGTGTGTGCAGTAATAAACAGTGGATATTCTTTTACTTCCTGAATTGACTGAATTAAAAAATGGATTTGACGGCAAACGTTTTTGGATATTTGTAATATTGTCCCATGTAATGTTGGCCATGTGGTATTCTACAGCATTTCCTTTGGCTGAGATGGTGTCGACCTCTGCTCTGGCAGAAGAGACGGTGTTGACCTCTCCTCTGGCAGAAGATACGGTGTCGACCTCTGCTCTGGCAGAAGAGACGGTGTTGACCTCTCCTCTGGCAGAAGATACGGTGTCGACCTCTGCTCTGGCAGAAGATACGGTGTTGACCTCTGCTCTGGCAGAAGAGACGGTGTTGACCTCTGCTCTGGCAGAAGAGATGGTGCATGTATCCAAGCAGGATTCTCCAGCAGCTCCAGAGTGGGGAAGTCAGCCTGCAGACAACAGAGATGTCCATGAGAAGGAGCGTGCTACACGTTGGTAGTGGATGAGGGAAGTTTTCCCCCTCACAGCGCTGTGACAAACGGAATGGTGCTACATAAATGCTGTCTAAATACCATCAATTATTCCAACTAATATCTTGGGGAATAAAGTACTGACTATGTGTGACAAGGAGTCAGTTAGTTCCCTTAGGCACCTGTTTCAATTCAAAGGGTGGCGTAGTCTAGCACCACCTAGTGTTCAGTTATACAATCGGTTATCTTCTGTGGGGAGGGGGGGGGGTCCCAGAGTAGGAGTGTAGATCTAGGATCAGCCCCCCCCCCCCCCCCGCCCCTTGTCCGTGTTCTCCTGTCCATTGTAATCTAAAATGTCAAACTGATATTGGATCAGCGCTCGTACTCCGAGACTTCATCAATGTGGCCCCCGATTTTGAGTGGAGAGGAGAAACATTACCAACCTCGGATTCCAGGCGATGAAGAGGACGTTGGAGCTGACTTTGATGACAAAGAAGATGACTAAGATGATTTAAAAGGGCTGACGAACCTCCAGGTCACCTGCCAGCAGATGTTGGACCTGTGACCTATGACCTATGCCCCCTGTTGACCTATCATGAACTCTATGTCCTTATTAAACCTGTTGAAGAAGAAGATGAGGAAGGTTGAAAGCATTCAGCAGGGCCCAGATGTTTCTGTATGGGATAATACACAGAGCCTGTAAGGATGAGATGGAGGTAGGTCGAGTACGAACTGTTTTCATGTTTAACTATTTATCCAAGAATCTTGAAAATACAAAACAACAGTACCCATAACTACAATGATACCCATAACGCCAAGGCCACTACGTACTGGGATTTGGTAGCAATGTACAGTGTGGAATATCAAGACAGGCAAAACAGAACAACAAAATGATCGTTGTTTTGAGAAAGTTCTGTCCATCCATTCAGTGCCGGTTTCCCAGACACAGAACACCTAGTCCTGGCCTAAAAAGCTTTCAAATGTAACCTTTTATTTAACTCAGCATGTCAGTTAAGAACAAATTCTTATCTACAATAACAGTCTACCAGGGAACAGTGGGTTACCTGCCTTGTTCAGGGGCAGAATGACAGATCTTTACCTCGTCAGCTCAGGGATTCGATCCAGCAACTTTTTGGTTATTGTGTGTGTGTGTGTGTGTGTGTGTGTGTGTGTGTGTGTGTGTGTGTGTGTGTGTGTGTGTGTGTGTGTGTGTGTGTGCATGAGCGCTAAGGTGCAGAGAATCAGAGCAGGTGTTCAGTTCAAGTGTTCAGCAGTCTGATGGCTTGTAGATAGAAACTGTCTCTGAGCCTGTTGGTATCCGACCTCATGCTCCTATACGGTTTGCACGACAGTAAGGGAGAGAACAGCTCGTGGCTGGGGGGCCATCTCCACCAACCTCTGGAGAGCCACGGTCCCAGTGATGTACTGGTCCGTCTTCACCACCCACTGGAGGGCCACGGTCCCAGTGATGTACTGGGCTGTCTCCACCACCCTCTGGAGGGCCACGGTCCCAGTGATGTACTGGTCCGTCTTCACCACCCTCTGGAGGGCCACGGTCCCAGTGATGTACTGGTCCGTCTTCACCACCCACTGGAGGGCCACGGTCCCAGTGATGTACTGGGCTGTCTCCACCACCCTCTGGAGGGCCACGGTCCCAGTGATGTACTGGTCCATCTTCACCACCCGCTGGAGGGCCACTGTTAGTCCATGGTGGTGTTGGGCCATGGTATTGGGCCATGGTGCTGGGCCATGTTGTTGGTCCATGGTGTTAGTCCATGGTGGTGTTAATCCATGGTGTTGGTCCATGATGTTGTTAGTCCATGGTGGTGTTGGTCCATGGTGTTGTTAGTCCATGGTGGTGTTGGTCAATGGTGTTGTTAGTCCATGGTGTTGTTGGTCCATGGTGGTGTTGGTCCATGGTGTTGTTGGTCCATGGTGGTGTTGGTCCATGGTGTTGTTAGTCCATGGTGGTGTTGGTCAATGGTGTTGTTAGTCCATGGTGTTGTTGGTCCATGGTGGTGTTGGTCCATGGTGTTGTTGGTCCATGGTGGTGTTGATCCATGATGTTGGTCCATGTGGTTGGTCCATGGTGTTGTTGGGCCATGGTGGTGTTGGTCCATGGTGGTGTTAGTCCATGGTGTTTGTCCATGGTGGTGTTGGTCCATGGTGTTGTTGGTCCACGGTGGTGTTGGTCCATGGTGGTGTTGGTCCATGGTGGTGGTCCATGGTGGTGTTGGTCCACGGTGGTGTTGGTCCATGGTGATGTTGGTCCATGGTAGTGTTGGTCCATGGTGATGTTGGTCCATGGTGGTGTTGGTCCATGGTGGTGTTGGTCCATGGTGGTGTTGGTCCATGGTGTTGGTCTATGGTGGTGTTGGTCTATGGTGGTGTTGGTCCATGGTGGTGTTGGTCCATGGTGGTGTTGGTCCATGGTGTTGGTCTATGGTGTTGGTCCATGGTGGTGTTGGTCCATGGTGGTGTTGGTCCATGGTGGTGTTGGTCCATGGTGTTGGTCTATGGTGGTGTTGGTCTATGGTGGTGTTGGTCCATGGTGGTGTTGGTCCATGGTGGTGTTGGTCCATGGTGGTGTTGGTCCATGGTGTTGGTCTATGGTGGTGTTGGTCCATGGTGGTGTTGGTCCATGGTGGTGTTGGTCCATGGTGGTGTTGGTCCATGGTGTTGGTCTATGGTGGTGTTGGTCCATGGTGGTGTTGGTCCATGGTGGTGTTGGTCCATGGTGTTGTTAGTCCATGATGTTGGTCCATGTGGTTGGTCCATGGTGTTGTTGGGCCATGGTGGTGTTGGTCCATGGTGTTGTTGGTCCACGGTGGTGTTGGTTCATGTTGTTGGTCCATGGTGTTGTTGGTCCATGGTGGTGTTGGTCCATGGTGTTGGTCCATGGTGGTGTTGGTCCATGGTAGTGTTTGTCCATGGTGGTGTTGGTCCATGGTGGTGTTGGTCCATGGTAGTGTTTGTCCATGGTGGTGTTGGTCCATGGTGGTGTTGGTCCATGGTGTTGGTCTATGCTGGTGTTGGTCCATGGTGGTGTTGGTCCATGGTGTTGGTCTATGGTGGTGTTGGTCTATGGTGTTGGTCTATGCTGGTGTTGGTCTATGGTGTTGGTCTATGGTGGTGTTGGTCTATGGTGTTGGTCTATGCTGGTGTTGGTCCATGGTGGTGTTGGTCTATGGTGGTGTTGGTTCATGGTGTTGGTCCATGGTGGTGTTGGTCCATGGTGTTGGTCTATGGTGGTGTTGGTCCATGGTGGTGTTGGTCCATGGTGTTGGTCTATGGTGGTGTTGGTCTATGGTGTTGGTCTATGCTGGTGTTGGTCTATGGCTCCTTCGTTGTGGAACAGCTTGTCCTGTCAAAAGGGGGCAGACACCATGAAGGATTTTAAATCACTTTTAAAAGCCTACCTTTTAATCCGGGCTTTTGTTGCTTTCTATGTTCTTGTATTGTTGTTTTAATGTAATGTGTGTTGTTGTAATGTGTGTTGTTGTAATGTGTGTTGTTTTAATGTGTGTTGTTTTAATGTAATGTGTGTTGTTGTAATGTGTGTTGTTTTAATGTGTGTTGTTTTAATGTGTGTTGTTGTAATGTAATGTGTGTTGTTGTAATGTGTGTTGTTGTAATGTAATGTGTGTTGTTGTAATGTGTGTTGTTTTAATGTAATGTGTGTTGTTGTAATGTGTGTTGTTGTAATGTGTGTTGTTTTAATGTGTGTTGTTGTAATGTGTGTTGTTGTAATGTGTGTTGTTTTAATGTAATGTGTGTTGTTGTAATGTGTGTTGTTGTAATGTGTGTTGTTGTAATGTGTGTTGTTGTAATGTAATGTGTGTTGTTTTAATGTGTGTTGTTTTAATGTAATGTGTGTTGTTGTAATGTAATGTGTGTTGTTGTAATGTATTGTGTGTTGTTGTAATGTATTGTGTGTTGTTGTAATGTATTGTGTGTTGTTGTAATGTATTGTGTGTTGTTGTAATGTATTGTGTGTTGTTGTAATGTGTGTTGTTTTAATGTATTGTGTGTTGTTGTAATGTGTGTTGTTTTAATGTATTGTGTGTTGTTGTAATGTGTGTTGTTTTAATGTGTGTTGTTTTAATGTAATGTGTGTTGTTGTAATGTGTGTTGTTGTAATGTAATGTGTGTTGTTGTAATGTGTGTTGTTGTAATGTAATGTGTGTTGTTTTAATGTGTGTTGTTTTAATGTAATGTGTGTTGTTGTAATGTAATGTGTGTTGTTGTAATGTGTGTTGTTGTAATGTAATGTGTGTTGTTTTAATGTGTGTTGTTGTAATGTAATGTGTGTTGTTTTAATGTGTGTTGTTGTAATGTAATGTGTGTTGTTTTAATGTGTGTTGTTTTAATGTAATGTGTGTTGTTGTAATGTAATGTGTGTTGTTGTAATGTGTGTTGTTGTAATGTAATGTGTGTTGTTTTAATGTAATGTGTGTTGTTGTAATGTGTGTTGTTGTAATGTAATGTGTGTTGTTGTAATGTGTGTTGTTGTAATGTAATGTGTGTTGTTGTAATGTGTGTTGTTGTAATGTAATGTGTGTTGTTGTAATGTAATGTGTGTTGTTTTAATGTAATGTGTGTTGTTTTAATGTGTGTTGTTGTAATGTAATGTGTGTTGTTTTAATGTGTGTTGTTTTAATGTGTGTTGTTTTAATGTAATGTGTGTTGTTTTAATGTGTGTTGTTTTAATGTGTGTTGTTTTGTTGTAATGTGTGTTGTTGTAATGTGTGTTGTTGTAATGTGTGTTGTTGTAATGTGTGTTGTTGTAATGTGTGTTGTTGTAATGTGTGTTGTTTTAATGTGTGTTGTTTTAATGTGTGTTGTTTTAATGTGTGTTGTTTTAATGTGTGTTGTTTTAATGTAATGTGTGTTGTTGTAATGTGTGTTGTTGTAATGTAATGTGTGTTGTTTTAATGTGTGTTGTTTTAATGTGTGTTGTTTTAATGTAATGTGTGTTGTTGTAATGTGTGTTGTTGTAATGTGTGTTGTTGTAATGTGTGTTGTTTTAATGTAATGTGTGTTGTTGTAATGTAATGTGTGTTGTTGTAATGTGTGTTGTTGTAATGTAATGTGTGTTGTTGTAATGTAATGTGTGTTGTTGTAATGTGTGTTGTTGTAATGTGTGTTGTTGTAATGTGTGTTGTTTTAATGTAATGTGTGTTGTTGTAATGTAATGTGTGTTGTTGTAATGTGTGTTGTTGTAATGTGTGTTGTTGTAATGTGTGTTGTTTTAATGTAATGTGTGTTGTTGTAATGTAATGTGTGTTGTTGTAATGTGTGTTGTTGTAATGTAATGTGTGTTGTTGTAATGTAATGTGTGTTGTTGTAATGTGTGTTGTTGTAATGTAATGTGTGTTGTTGTAATGTAATGTGTGTTGCTAAATGCACTTTAAATAAACTTTAATTTGATATTGTTGAAAACACTTTGAATTAGGTCTAGAATCCTATCTGAGTGGAACCCGAAGACACCTGGTATCGTACCTTGCCAGTGGTCTAAACGGAACCATACTGAATGCTGTTTACATTGATATCTATACTGAATGCTGTTTATATTGATATCCATACTGAATGCTGTTTACATTGATATCCATACTGAATGCTGTTTACATTGATAGTCATGCTGTTTACATTGATATCCATTCTGAATGCTGTTTGCATTGATATCCATACTGAATGCTGTTTACATTGATATCCACACTGAATGCTGTTTACATTGATATCCATGTTGTTTACATTGATATCCATTCTGAATGCTGTTTGCATTGATATCCACACTGAATGCTGTTTACATTGATATCCATGTTGTTTACATTGATATCCATTCTGAATGCTGTTTGCATTGATATCCACACTGAATGCTGTTTACATTGATATCCATGTTGTTTACATTGATATCCATTCTGAATGCTGTTTACATTGATATCCATACTGAATGCTGTTTACATTGATATCCATACTGAATGCTGTTTACATTGATAGTCATGCTGTTTACATTGATATTCATACTGTTTACATTGATATCCATACTATTTACATTGATATCCATGCTGTTTACATTGATATCTATACTGAATGCTGTTTATATTGATATCCATACTGAATGCTGTTTACATTGATATCCATACTGAATGCTGTTTACATTGATATCCATACTGTTTACATTGATATCCATACTGTTTACATTGATATCCATACTGTTTACATTGATATCCATACTGTTTACATTGATATCCATACTGTTTACATTGATATCCATACTGAATGCTGTTTACATTGATATCCATTATGAATGCTGTTTACATTGATATCCATGCTGTTTACATTGATATCCATGCTGTTTACATTGATATCCATTATGAATGCTGTTTACATTGATATCCATGCTGTTTACATTGATATCCATACTGTTTACATTGATATCCATACTGTTTACATTGATATCCATGCTGTTTACATTGATATCCATACTGTTTACATTGATATCCATACTGAATGCTGTTTACATTGATATCCATGCTGTTTACATTGATATCCATACTGTTTACATTGATATCCATACTGTTTACATTGATATCCATACTGTTTACATTGATATCCATACTGAATGCTGTTTACATTGATATCCATTATGAATGCTGTTTACATTGATATCCATGCTGTTTACATTGATATCCATTATGAATGCTGTTTACATTGATATCCATGCTGTTTACATTGATATCCATACTGTTTACATTGATATCCATACTGTTTACATTGATATCCATGCTGTTTACATTGATATCCATACTGAATGCTGTTTACATTGATATCCATGCTGTTTACATTGATATCCATGCTGTTTACATTGATATCCATACTGAATGCTGTTTACATTGATATTCATACTGTTTACATTGATATCCATACTGAATGCTGTTTACATTGATATCCATGATGTTTACATTGATATCCATTATGAATGCTGTTTACATTGATATCCATGCTGTTTACATTGATATCCATGCTGTTTACATTGATATCCATCCTGTTTACATTGATATCCATACTGTTTACATTGATATCCATACTGAATGATGCAGTTAAGGGACGTGAATATTTAATTTAATTTAAGGAGGAAATTTGCCTTAAAATGTTTTTTTTTGTGCAACTGACTTAAAGTTAAAGGAAACTTTAACTTAAGATGTTTTATGCAAACGGGTTCCTGGTGCGGGATGAGCAGTACATATACAACCGGGTTCCTGGTGCGGGATGAGCAGTACATATGCAAACGGGTTCCTGGTGCGGGATGAGCAGTACATATGCAAACGGGTTCCTGGTGCGGGATGAGCAGTACATATGCAAACGGGTTCCTGGTGCGGGATGAGCAGTACATTTACAGCTGCCGACTACTTGAAGTAGAAATCTTCATCCAATTCGAGGTTAGTGGTCGTTGTTCTGATGTCCAGAAGCTGTTTTTCGGTCGTACGAAATGATGGTGGCAATATTATGTGCAACAAAAGTTGAGATCAGCGTAAAAAAAACCCACACAGAATTGTGGGATGAGATAAGATGGCAGCTATCCATCTCTGCAGCACCATCCTGGATACCCCTGAGCCCAGGTTTAATATATTTTCACTACTTAGTTAACATACTTCTCACACTTCTTGAAAACTGTAAGCACCTTCCTTTGAAGGGCCTTGGCTTCAACGTAAATAGACTACGTCATTGTTTGTTAGATTGGTTTAGAGCAGTGCACTTCTTCGGTTCTGGTGCATGATCAACAGTATACCAGAAGAGGTCGCAATTTGCTTTGAAATCAGACGTAGTCCTCACTGTTGCGCTAATGTCGAGGGGAGAAGAGGAGAGGGGGGGGGGGGGGTCGCAGGGGGATGGACTTATTCTCCCTCTAGACGACACATCGGCTGACCCATACAGACTAAGCTCTCTCTCAATTTAATTCACTATCCTTCGCTCTCAATTAAATTACAATATAAGGGGCTTTACATGTGTTTTCATTGCCAAAGCAAGTGAAATAGATAATAAACAAAAGTGAAATAAACAATACAAAATGAACAGAGAACATTACACTCACAAAAGTTCCAAAAGAATAAAGACATTTCACATCTCATATTATGTCTATATACAGTGTTGTAACGATGTGCAAATAGTTAAAGTCCAAAATGGGAAAAAAATAAACATAAATATAGGTTGTATTTACAATGGTGTTTGTTATTCGCTGGTTGTCTCTCTCTCTCTCTCCAGCACCTTGCCAGCCTCTCCTGTCATTGGCCACCTGCTGTGAGCCAGTAGCGACTCCACAGTGACACCGTCACAGGGCAGAGTAACAGGACAAATCGGTTCTCCCTATAGACCGCACTAACCAACCAGCGAACCAAAACAGTTTCTTATACCGGTCCAACCAGACTTCACGAGAAGTCACCCACACGAAGTCTGATTATAGTAGCCCACCCAACCAGAGAGCTGATCAAACTTGGCAACCTGCTGTTTTTTTGTTTGTTGTTACAGGCAGCAGGAGAGACAGTGCTCCTTGCTAGGCGACGGGTCTAATCATTAACCTCGGTTAGTTTCCCCCTCATCGGAGGAGCCTCTTGGATGGATATATCATGGCTACGTTTGTCTGCAGGGTACAGTTCTTAGACGATACCGATCCATTCAACAGCACCAATTTCCCGGAGCCGACCCGACCACCGCACTACACGTTCCGAGAAGATATCCCTCTTATCAATCAGATAGCAGGAGTCCACCGGCTACTTAGAGCCCCGCATAAGGTTTGCAATGTTTTAATTTTGCCACGCCTATTTTATTCTGGATTAATGCATGTCAATGTTCTTTTTGTTTGTTCATATATAAACTTGGCAATGTCGTGTCAGTCACAAACTTTACCTGGTGGGCTATTTTTTTTTAAACATCAATCCGCGAACGCGGTTTGATTTTGCAGACAGGCAAGGATAATTGCGTGGCCGCAAGCATATGTGGTATAACACCGATGTCAAAGACACTCAACAGTTTTTGTTTGTCTATATTTGTCTCTCTCTCTCTCTCTCTCTCGGCTTTTTTCTCCACGTATATCACCACCGCAGCATATTTAGCTGCAGACAGTGGTTTATCGTATTCCTGCATGACTAGTCGCCGGGGGGGGTTTTCTATTCGTGTGTCACAGCGACAGGTGGGCGCGAGGCTTTAGTTTCGTTCAGCCAGCCCGATATAACCGGATGAACGCGCGCTCCGAACCATTCATTAAAACATACAAAAAAACATTGAGGGTCACGGGAAGAGTGATGTGGAGTCGGTATCTAAAGCACTCATATAGGTGTTTGAGATTATGCAAACCTTTGCTAGAATGTTGTGTGTGTGTGTGTGTGTGTGTGTGTCTGTGTGTTTGTGTCTCAGTGCGTGTGAAACACACACACACACACAGGGAGAGAGAGGGACATATCACACCACACATGTCCAATACATCAGAGTGGTTTTCCAGACCAGAAGTAATTCCGCAGTGAGGCCATCTTTAACAGCCACAAAACAAATGTCAGATGTCCCTGAGAGTATGACATCCTGATGACCTACTGCAGCCTGCACATGGAGTATGCATCGCCTTGTTGTTTGTGTTTGTAGCGTTTTTAATTGAGTTATTAAGAATCGGGCTTCAAGTCGTAGGAATCCATGTTGAACAGCAAGTCACACGCTCTTAGAAGTGCTATCTAGAACCTAAACGTGTTCTTCAGCTGTTTACATAGGAGAACCCGTTTTGGAATAACTATTTTGAGTTCCAGATTAGAACCCTTGTCAGTTCCATGTAGAACCCTTTCCACAGAGGGTCTACCAGGAACCAAAAAGGTTCTCTTAGGGGACAACTGAAGAACCCCCTTTTTGGAACCCTTTTGTTCTGAGAGTGTAGAGTTCCATAGAACCTGGTCTAAAGTAGTGCACTACTACCCTATAGACCCTGGTCTAAAGTAGTGCACTACTACCCTATAGACCCTGGTCTAAAGTAGTGAACTACAACCCTATAGACCCTGGTCTAAAGTAGTGCACTACTACCCTATAGAACCTGGTCTAAAGTAGTGAACTACAACCCTATAGACCCTGGTCTAAAGTAGTGCACTACTACCCTATAGACCCTGGTCTAAAGTAGTGAACTACAACCCCATAGATCCTGGTCTAAAGTAGTGCACTACTACCCTATAGACCCTGGTCTAAAGTAGTGCACTACTACCCTATAGACCCTGGTCTAAAGTAGTGCACTACTACCCTATAGACCCTGGTCTAAAGTAGTGCACTACTACCCTATAGAACCTGGTCTAAAGTAGTGAACTACAACCCTATAGACCCTGGTCTAAAGTAGTGCACTACTACCCTATAGACCCTGGTCTAAAGTAGTGAACTACAACCCCATAGATCCTGGTCTAAAGTAGTGCACTACTACCCTATAGACCCTGGTCTAAAGTAGTGCACTACTACCCTATAGACCCTGGTCTAAAGTAGTGCACTACTACCCTATAGACCCTGGTCTAAAGTAGTGCACTACTACCCTATAGACCCTGCTCTAAAGTAGTGCACTACTACCCTATAGACCCTGGTCTAAAGTAGTGAACTACTACCCTATAGACCCTGGTCTAAAGTAGTGCACTACTACCCTATAGACCCTGCTCTAAAGTAGTGCACTACTACCCTATAGACCCTGGTCTAAAGTAGTGCCCTACTACCCTATAGACCCTGGTCTAAAGTAGTGCACTACTACCCTATAGACCCTGGTCTAAAGTAGTGCACTACTACCCTATAGACCCTGGTCTAAAGTAATGCACTACTACCCTATAGGCCCTGGTCTAAAGTAGTGCATAACTACCCTAGAGACCTTGGTCTAAAGTAGTGCAACACTACCCTATAGACCCTGGTCTAAATTAGTGCACTACTACCCTATAGACCCTAGTCTAAAGTAGTACACTACTACCCTATCAGGTGATGGTCCCTAACAGGACAGTTTATAACCTGATGTGATGGTCCCTAGCCACAGTTTATAACCTGATGTGATGGTTCCTAACCAGACAGTTTATAACCTGATGTGATGGTTCCTAACCAGAGTTTATAACCTGATGTGATGGTTCCTAACCAGACAGTTTATAACCTGATGTGATGGTCCCTAACCAGACAGTTTATAACCTGATGTGATTTTCCCTAGCCACAGTTTATAACCTGATGTGATGGTTCTGGTCTGGTTAGGAACCATCACATCAGGTTATAAACTGTTTGGTTAGAAACCATCACATCAAGTTATAAACTGTGGTTAAGAACAATCACATCAGTTTATAAACTGTCTGGTTAGGGACCATCACATCAGGTTATGAACTGTCTGGTTAGGAACTATCACATCAGGTTATAAACTGTCTGGTTAGGAACCATCACATCAGCTTATAAACTGTCTGGTTAGGGGCCATCACATCAGGTTATAAACTATGGTTAGGGACCATCACATCAGATTATAAACTGTCTGGTTAGCAGCCATCACATCAGGTATCAACTGTCTGGATAGGAACCATCACATCAGGTTATCAACTGTCTGGTTAGGAACCATCACATCAGGTCATAAACTGTCTGGTTAGGAACCATCACATCAGGTTATCAACTGTCTGGTTAGGAACCATCACATCAGGTTATAAACTGTCTGGTTATGAACCATCACATCAGGTTATAAACTCTCTGTTTAGGGAACATCACAACAGGTTATAAACTGTCTGGTTAGGGACCATCACATCAGGTTATAAACTGTCTGGTTAGGAACCATCACATCAGGTTATAAACTATGGCTAGGACCGTCACATCAGGTTATAAACTGTCTGGTTAGGAACCATCACATCAGGGTATAAACTGTCTAGTTAGGAACCATCACATCAGGTTATAAACTGTGGTTAGGGACCATCACATCATGTTATAATCTGTCTGGTTAGGAACCATCACATCAGGTTATAAACTGTCTGGTTAGGAATCATCACATCAGGTTATAAACTATTGCTAGGGACCATCACATCAGGTTATAAACTGTTTGGTTAGGAACCATCACATCAGGTTATAAACTGTCTGGTTAGGAACCATCACATCAGGTTATAAACTGTCTGGTTAGGAACCATCACATCAGGTTATAAACTGTCTGGTTAGGAATCATCATATCAGGTTATAAACTATTGCTAGGGACCATCACATCAGTTTATAAACTGTCTGGTTAGGAAACATCACATCAGGTTATAAACTGTCTGGTTAGGAACCATCACATCAGGTTATAAACTGTGGTTAGGAACCATCACATCAGGTTATAAACTGTGGTTAGGGACCATCACATCTTGTTACAACCTGTCTGGTTAGGAACCATCACATCAGGTTATAAACTGTCTGGTTAGGAACCATCACATCAGGTTATAAACTGTGGTTAGGAACCATCACATCAGGTTATAAACTGTCTGGTTAGGAACCATCACATCAGGTTATCAACTGTCTGGTTAGGAACCATCACATCAGGTTATAAACTGTGGTTAGGAACCATCACATCAGGTTATAAACTGTGGTTAGGGACCATCACATCTTGTTACAACCTGTCTGGTTAGGAACCATCACATCAGGTTATAAACTGTCTGGTTAGGAACCATCACATCAGGTTATAAACTGTGGTTAGGAACCATCACATCAGGTTATAAACTGTCTGGTTAGGAACCATCACATCAGGTTATCAACTGTCTGGTTAGGAACCATCACATCAGGTTATAAACTGTCTGGTTATGAACCATCACATCAGGTTATAAACTCTCTGTTTAGGGAACATCACAACAGGTTATAAACTGTCTGGTTAGGGACCATCACATCAGGTTATAAACTGTCTGGTTAGGAACCATCACATCAGGTTATAAACTATGGCTAGGACCGTCACATCAGGTTATAAACTGTCTGGTTAGGAACCATCACATCAGGGTATAAACTGTCTAGTTAGGAACCATCACATCAGGTTATAAACTGTGGTTAGGGACCATCACATCATGTTATAATCTGTCTGGTTAGGAACCATCACATCAGGTTATAAACTGTCTGGTTAGGAATCATCACATCAGGTTATAAACTATTGCTAGGGACCATCACATCAGGTTATAAACTGTCTGGTTAGGAACCATCACATCAGGTTATAAACTGTCTGGTTAGGAACCATCACATCAGGTTATAAACTGTCTGGTTAGGAACCATCACATCAGGTTATAAACTGTCTGGTTAGGAATCATCATATCAGGTTATAAACTATTGCTAGGGACCATCACATCAGTTTATAAACTGTCTGGTTAGGAACCATCACATCAGGTTATAAACTGTCTGGTTAGGAACCATCACATCAGGTTATAAACTGTGGTTAGGAACCATCACATCAGGTTATAAACTGTGGTTAGGGACCATCACATCTTGTTACAACCTGTCTGGTTAGGAACCATCACATCAGGTTATAAACTGTCTGGTTAGGAACCATCACATCAGGTTATAAACTGTGGTTAGGAACCATCACATCAGGTTATAAACTGTCTGGTTAGGAACCATCACATCAGGTTATAAACTGTCTGGTTGGGAACCATCACATCAGGTTATAAACTATGGCTAGGGACCATCACATCAGGTTATAAACTGTCTGGTTAGGAACCACCACATCAGGTTATAAACTGTCTGGTTAGGAACCATCACATCAGGTTATAAACTGTGGTTAGGAACCATCACATTAGGTTATAACCTGTCTGGTTAGGAACCATCACATCAGGTTATAAACTGTTGTTAGGGACCATCACATCAGGTTATCTACTGTCTGGTTAGGGACCATCACATCAGGTATGAACTGTCTGGATAGGAACCATCACATCAGGTTATAAACTGTTTGGGTAGGAACCATCACATCAGGTTATCAACTGTCTGGTTAGGAACCATCACATCAGGTTATAAACTGTCTGGTTATGAACCATCACATCAGGTTATAAACTCTCTGTTTAGGGAACATCACATCAGGTTATAAACTGTCTGGTTAGGAACCATCACATCAGGTTATAAAATGTGGTTAGGAACCATCACATCAGGTTGTAAACTGTCTGGTTAGGAACCATCACATCAGGTTATAAACTGTCTGGTTAGGAACCATCACATCAGGTTATAAACTGTGGTTAGGGACCATCACATCTTGTTATAACCTGTCTGGTTAGGAACCATCACATCAGGTTATAAACTGTCTGGTTAGGAACCATCACATCAGGTTATAAACTGTGGTTAGGAACCATCACATCAGGTTATAAACTGTCTGGTTAGGAACCATCACATCAGGTTATATACTGTCTGGTTAGGAACCATCACATCAGGTTATAAACTGTCATATTACTGTAATATTGGTTTCATAGCAACATCTGTCTGGTTTTGTAGGGATCCCATGGATCACAGGGATATTTTCTCTCTCTCTCCCTCTCTCTCTCTCTCTCTCTCTCTCTCTCTCTCTCTCTCTCTCTCTCTCTCCCGACTCTCTCTCTCTCTCGCTCTCTCTCTCTCTCTTTCTTTCTCTCCCCCTCTCTCTCTCTGTTTGTCCTCCTCCTAACATATCATTATGAGACTGATGGCCGTGCTTTCTGATTGGCTGTTGCGCTGAGATCTGTAACATGTAAAATATAGCCTAGTGTCCCAGAATGCCTGTGGGTTAGGGCTGGAGCCTCACAATACTTTGGCTCTCTGTGGTTTTTACTGCCTGATGATCACTTCTTCCTCCGTCTCACCCGGTTCTGTTGGAGTCTCAGACGAAACACTACTCACTAGCATCCACTGTGACAGAGTAAACTCAAATCTAACCCACAGAATGGTCTGAAAGTGTGTGTGTGTGTGTACGTGTGCATTCCACGTTCGTTTGTGTCTTGCTCTGTCTTTTTTTTTGGTGTGCGTTTAGGTCTGTGTCCACATGGTCACGTGTTTACATTTGTGTGAGTGTTTTTTTTTAGCAGGTAAATCTGGAATCAAATCAAAGACAACGTTATACGTACAACTCTACTAACTCTGAAACACAAATCTAATCCCTTTGTCCTCCAGACAGACAGGCAGACAGACAGACAGGCAGGCAGACAGGCAGGCAGACAGGCAGACAGACAGGCAGGCAGGCAGACAGGCAGACAGGCAGGCAGACAGACAGAAAGGCAGACAGACAGACAGACAGGCAGACAGACAGGCAGGCAGACGGACAGGCAGGCAGACAGACAGACAGACAGACAGACAGACAGACAGACAGGCAGGGCAGACAGACAGGCAGGGCAGACAGACAGGCAGGCAGGCAGGCAGGCAGGCAGACAGACAGGCAGGGCAGACAGACAGACAGACAGACAGACAGACAGACAGACAGGCAGACAGACAGGCAGGCAGGCAGACAGACAGACAGACAGACAGACAGACAGACAGACAGACAGACAGACAGACAGACAGACAGACAGACAGACAGACAGACAGACAGGCAGGGCAGACAGACAGGTAGGCAGACAGACAGGCAGGGCAGCAGGGAAGCCGAGAGGTATACGAGTAGCTTAAAGCTTGTTGACTCCTTGTCCTCTCCTGTGTGTAGAAGCATTTGAAGACTCCTTGTCCTCTCCTGTGTGTAGAAGCATTTGAAGACTCCTTGTCCTCTCCTGTGTGTAGAAGCATTTGAAAGGTTTCCATTCTGGACTACACTTTTACATTACGACTCTGTTCAATTAACTAAGCAGGCAAAGTCACTAAACAGACACAAGCTACAGTAGACATATTATAGTGACCAATAGGACAGCTGTGAAGTAGCTACAGTAGACATATTATAGTGACCTAATAGGACAGCTGTGAAGTAGCTACAGTAGACATATTATAGTGACCAATAGGACAGCTGTGAAGTAGCTACAGTAGACATATTATAGTGACCAATAGGACAGCTGTGATGTAGCTACAGTAGACATATTATAGTGACCAATAGGACAGCTGTGAAGTAGCTACAGTAGACATATTATAGTGACCAATAGGACAGCTGTGAAGTAGCTACAGTAGACATATTATAGTGACCAATAGGACAGCTGTGAAGTAGCTACAGTAGACATAGTATAGTGACTAATATGACAGCTAATAGGAAGTCTCAGGCTCTAACGAACAGTAAACTCTAGTCCTACCATATTAGTGGCTCTCAGCATCAGATCTATAATCAGCTGCAACATGACCTTTTCAATGCACCACCCAGGGACTCTGGACTCATATATTTCATGAGTGAACAGACTATAAGGCGTACATGGATAGTCTTCACATTGTGCTTCTTCTAGTCTCTTCTCACAATTAACTCAACTTGCCACTAACTCATACTGTGCTCATCGATTCATGAGGGAACAGACGGTAAGTGTAGATGGTTCTTCCCATCTCACAATGAACCAAAACTGCCTATTAACAACTAGACATGAAAGGAATCAAGTTGTCCTCCCCAACACCACCATGAATAAACATATTAACAACTAGACATGAAAGAAGTCAAGCTGTCCTCCCCAACACCACCGAGAATAAACATATTAACAGCTAGACATGAAAGGAGTCAAGCGGTCCTCCCCAACACCACCGAGAATAAACATATTAACAACTAGACATGAAAGGAGTCAAGTTGTCCTCCCAACACCACCGAGAATAAACATATTAACAACTAGACATGAAAGGAGTCAAGCTGTCCTCCCCAACACCACCGAGAATAAACATATTAACAACTAGACATGAAAGGAGTCAAGTTGTCCTCCCAACACCACCGAGAATAAACATATTAACAACTAGACATGAAAGGAGTCAAGCTGTCCTCCCAACACCACGAGAATAAACATATTAACAACTAGACATGAAAGGAGTCAAGCTGTCCTCCCCTACACCACCGAGAATAAACAGTTGTCTTTTTTTCATTAACAAAACCTTCTCCATTAAAACAGCATTAGTGTTACAGAACACACCCTCTTCCTCTGTGGTTCCCATAGACATGGAAAAACGTTGTCCAAAAACACACACACACACACACACACACACACACACATACGCACGCACGCACGCACGCACGCACGCACACACACACACACACACACACACACACATTAACGCACATGCATACGCACGCACACATAGACTAACGCACACAACCTAAATGCTATGTTACTTAATGTGTTGTTAATGTTATCAACCCGGTGTGGTGATGTTGTTGTTTTAACGTGGAAGTAATTACTCCCTCCCTCCCTCCCTCCCTCCCTCCCTCCCTCCCTCCCTCCCTCCCTCCCTCCCTCCCTCCCTCCCTCCCTCCCTCCCTCCCTCTCTCTGCCTCCCTCTCTCTCCCTCCCCCTCTCTCCCTCCCTCTCTCTCTCTTTTCACTGGAAGGAGAAATAGATTAAACAAGTGTTAAGTATACCAGACGTACAATTTGTTAGGCAGTACGGCTTTCTTCACACTGACTGGGGCTGGGGATTCTCATGATGAGGAGAGGTTGAGGTCTTGTTTCGGTTTCGGTTCCTGCTTAATCTGTAATTACCTGGAGAGTATGATGTCTTGTGTTTAGGGCCAGGAGTTTCTCTGAAGACTGTCGATGTTTAGGGCCAGGAGTTTCTCTGAAGACTGTTGATGTTTAGGGCCAGGAGTTTCTCTGTAGCTTGTCGATGTTTAGGGCCAGGAGTTTCTCTGTGGCTTGTCGATGTTTAGGGCCAGGAGTTTCTCTGAAGCCTGTCGATGTTTAGGGCCAGGAGTTTCTCTGAAGACTGTTGATGTTTAGGGCCAGGAGTTTCTCTGAAGCCTGTCGATGTTTAGGGCCAGGAGTTTCTCTGTAGCCTGTTGATGTTTAGGGCCATGAGTTTCTCTGTAGCCTGTTGATGTTTAGGGCACGGGAGATTGGTGTCATCTTAATTGGGGAGTACGAGTCCTTGGTAATGTCTGGAGCGGAATAGGTGGAATGGTATCAAATCAATCAAACACATTGTTGCCAGTCCATTAGCACTGGCTTAGGGACAGGAGTTTGATGTTTAGGGCTGATCAGTTGGATGTCAGCCCTACCAGGTAGGTTGATGTTCAGGGCTGATCATATAAAACCAGGTAGTTTGATGTTCAGGGCTGATCAGTTGGATGTCAGCCCTACCAAGTAGTTTGAGGGCTGATTATATAAAACCAGGTAGTTTGATGTTCAGGCTGATCAGTTGGATGTCAGCCCTACCAGGTAGTTTGAGGGCTGATCATATAAAACCAGGTGGTTTGAGGGCTGATCATATAAAACCAGGTATTTTGATGTTCAGGGCTGATCAGTTGGATGTCAGCCGCCCTACCAGGTAGTTTGAGGGCTGATTATATAAAACCAGGTAGTTTGATGTTCAGGGCTGATCATATAAAACCAGGTATTTTGATGTTCAGGGCTGATCATATAAAACCAGGTGGTTTGAGGGCTGATAATATAAAACCAGGTAGTTTGATGTTCAGGGCTGATCATATAAAACCAGGTATTTTGATGTTCAGGGCTGATCATATACAACCAGGTGGTTTGAGGGCTGATCATATACAACCAGGTAGTTTGATGTTCAGGGCTGATCATATAAAACCAGGTAGTTTGATGTTCATGGCTGATCATATACAACCAGGTGGTTTGAGGGCTGATCATATAAAACCAGGTAGTTTGATGTTCAGGGCTGATCATATAAAACCAGGTAGTTTGATGTTCAGGGCTGATCATATAAAACCAGGTAGTTTGATGTTCAGGGCTGATCATATAAAACCAGGTAGTTTGATGTTCAGGGCTGATCAGTTGGATGTCAGCCCTACCAGGTAGTTTGAGGGCTGATCATATAAAACCAGGTAGTTTGGATGAAGAGTAACTTTCTCTGAGACCTGTACACTCCTCAAGCTAATGGCTAATCTTTAGCTCTGCGGTCTAACAACGGTCTTGTGGCATCATGCAGCACCCCCGGGTTTCGAACCCAATCGTTCAGTTTGCAGGCTGTAGTTTCTGAAGGATATTGAGATTCATGCAATTGATGCATCGCTGTCCAATCCTTCTTCATGTCATTCTGTCTTTCCCCTACAGATCGCTGGTTTGTCCGGATAGATGTGTTATTAGTCCTGTTTCTCCCTATGAAATAGAGAGAGAGAGACAGAGAGACAGAGAGAGAGAGAGAGAGAGAGAGAGAGACAGACAGACAGAGAGAGAGAGAGAGAGGGAGAGAGAGAGAGGGAGAGAGAGAGTGGGAGAGAGAGAGAGATAGAGAGGGAGAGAGAGAGAGAGACATACAGAGAGAGAGAGAGAGAGAGAGATAGAGAGGGAGAGAGAGAGAGAGACAGACAGAGAGAGAGAGAGACAGAGATAGACAGAGAGAGAGAGAGAGAGAGATAGACAGAGAGAGAGAGAGATAGACAGAGAGAGAGAGAGAGAGAGAGATAGACAGAGAGAGAGAGAGACAGAGAGGGAGAGAGAGAGAGAGAGAGAGAGACAGAGAGGGAGAGAGAGAGAGAGAGAGAGAGAGAGAGAGAGAGAGAGAGAGAGATACAGAGAGGGAGAGAGAGAGAGAGAGGGAGAGAGAGAGAGAGCGAGAGAGAGAGAGAGAGAGAGAATGAGGTGGAAACTGAGCTGCACTTCCTAACCTCCTGCCCAATGTATGACCATATTAGAGAGACATATTTCCCTCAGATTACACAGATCCACAAAGAATTAGAAAACAAATCCAATTTTGAAAAACTCCCATATCTACTGGGTGAAATTCCACAGTGTGCCATCACAGCAGCAAGATTTGTGACCTGTTGCCACGAGAAAAGGGCAACCAGTGAAGAACAAACACCATTGTAAATACAACCCATATTTATGCTTATTTATTTTATCTTGTGTCCTTTAACCATTTGTTCATTGTTAAAACACTGTATATATATAATATGACATTTGTAATGTCTTTATTGTTTTGAAACTTCTGTATGTGTAATGTTTACTGTTCATTTTTATTGTCTTTCACTTTATATATTCACTTTATATATTATCTACCTCACTTGCTTTGGCAAGGTTAACACATGTTTCCCATGCCAATAAAGCCCTTGAATTGAATTGAATTGAGAGAGAGAGAGGGAGAGAGAGAGAGAGAGATAGAGAGAGATAGAGAGAGAGAGATAGAGAGTGAGAGCGAGAGAGAGAGACAGAGAGAGAGACAGAGAGAGACAGAGACAGAGAGAGACAGAGAGAGAGAGACGTTTAAAAGGCTACAGTGTTTATAAGGCTACAGTATTTATAAGGCTAGTATTTCTGTGGAGAGTGAAAGGGGAATGGCGACATGCAGAGTGGGATTCATCCCAAATGGTTCCCTATGGGTTCCTGGTCTAAAATAGTACACTACTACCCTATACTCATTGTCGAACCTCAAAAAGTGGTCTCATGTGGAGATTAGTCCATCTCGTCCCATGCCATCTGTTGGTTAGATCCAGCTTCAATCCCAAATGACAATAGCCACCATCTATCGTCAATGATGGAATAAGCTCTCTATGCCTTTTTTACATTTGAAATTGAAGTCTCAGACAGCAATTTATTATTTAACTAATAAACTAGTGTCATAGTGAGTTACGGTGATAATCCACAACAGAATGGTGACTGGTTGGTTGGTAGTTAAATCCTGTCCATTTGGATATGTGAAACCCACCCATGTGGGTTCTGGTTGATTCTATTTCTTCAAGAGACACCACAGTGTTGGGGTTTTAAGGTTAGGGTTAGTGGTTTTAATGCACCATACTTCCAACGCGTATGTCTGACCAGACTGTCACTGGGAGGGCCAGTAGAGTTTATGGGGTTAGTGGTTTTAATGCACCATACTTCCAACCCGTATGTCTGACCAGACTGTCACTGGGAGGGCCAGTAGAGTTTATGGGGTTAGTGGTTTTAATGCACCATACTTCCAACCCGTATGTCTGACCAGACTGTCACTGGGAGGGCCAGTAGAGTTTATGGGGTTAGTGGTTTAATATCCCTCATTTCAAAAACACCAAACGTCTGTCCTTTCCGGTATAGCTAGCTAGTGAACAGAACACTTGGGGCCAGTTGAGTTGAGTTTTCGCTGTTCCCTCTGTACTGATCTATACATGGGCACACCCTATCTGTAGCTACGGCTAGCAGGCTGGGTCACACCCTCTCTATAGCTACGGCTAGCAGGCTGGGTCACACCCTCTCAGTAGCTACGGCTAGCAGGCTGGGTCACACCCTCTCTATAGCTACGGCTAGCAGGCTGGGTCACAGCCTCTCTGTAGCTACGGCTAGCAAGCTGGGTCACACCCTCTCAGTAGCTACGGCTAGCAGGCTGGGTCACACCCTCTCTATAGCTACGGCTAGCAGGCTGGGTCACACCCTCTCTATAGCTACGGCTAGCAGGCTGGGTCACACCCTCTCTGTAGCTACGGCTAGCAGGCTGGGTCACACCCTCTCTATAGCTACGGCTAGCAGGCTGGGTCACACCCTCTCTATAGCTACGGCTAGCAGGCTGGGTCACACCCTCTCTATAGCTACGGCTAGCAGGCTGGGTCACACCCTCTCTGTAGCTACGGCTAGCAGGCTGGGTCACACCCTCTCTATAGCTACGGCTAGCAGGCTGGGTCACACCCTCTCTGTAGCTACGGCTAGCAGGCTGGGTCACAGTCTCTCGTTAGCTACGGCTAGCAGGCTGGGTCACACCCTATCTGTAGCTACGGCTAGCAGGCTGGGTCACACCCTCTCTATAGCTACGGCTAGCAGGCTGGGTCACAGCCTCTCTGTAGCTACGGCTAGCAGGCTGGGTCACACCCTCTCAGTAGCTACGGCTAGCAGGCTGGGTCACACCCTCTCTATAGCTACGGCTAGCAGGCTGGGTCACACCCTCTCTATAGCTACGGCTAGCAGGCTGGGTCACACCCTCTCTGTAGCTACGGCTAGCAGGCTGGGTCACACCCTCTCTATAGCTACGGCTAGCAGGCTGGGTCACACCCTCTCTGTAGCTACGGCTAGCAGGCTGGGTCACAGTCTCTCGTTAGCTACGGCTAGCAGGCTGGGTCACAGCCTCTCTGTAGCTACGGCTAGCAGGCTGGGTCACAGCCTCTCTGTAGCTATGGATAGCAGGCTGGGTTACAGCCTCTGTAGCTACGGCTAGCAGGCTGGGTCACAGCCTCTCTGTTGCTACGGCTAGCAGGCTGGGTCACAGCTTCTGTAGCTATGGCTAGCAGGCAGGGTCACAGCCTCTCTGTAGCTACGGCTAGCAGGCTGGGTCACACCCTCTCTGTAGCTACGGCTAGCAGGCTGGGTCACAGCTTCTCGTTAGCTACGGCTAGCAGGCTGGGTCACAGTCTCTCTGTAGCTACGGCTAGCAGGCTGAGTCACAGCCTCTCTGTAGCTACGGCTAGCAGGCTGGGTCACAGCTTCTGTAGCTGTGGCTAGCAGGCAGGGTCACACCCTCCCTCTCTGTAGCTACGGCTAGCAGGCTGGGTCCCAGCAGGGTTAAATATAGATATGCTATGTATAGTCTGTGAGCTTTTCCATTCGTCCGTCTGTCTGTCTCTGTGTGAGGGAGAGTGACCCTGCTGCCCGGTTGGGTCTTGTGATCTGAGGGTTCATTGTGGACAATGTCATCATGCAGTTGGACTGGACAGCATGGTAGAGCAGTAGAGGGAAGTGGACATCGAGGACACGTTAGGTCAGGAAGTGAAGGGGAACTAATATGTGAAAACCATTCCGCTGTCCTGACCTGGTTGGCTATATATCCAGTAGTAAAAACCTATTTGGTCTTTGATTCAAAACAATACACATTTGGTTTACCCTTCGAGGTAGTCTAAAACAACTACCTTCACTTTCACATATTCCACTGCTTCTCACTACAGCAGGGAACCATGAATTAAACTGCTCAGTTTTATAGTTCTTCAGTATTCAGCCAGTCAATATTCCACTACTTCTCACTACAGCAGGGAACCATGATGCACCTGTTGTGACCTCTGGCCTTTTACTGGTGCAGTCTCTGTATGGTGCTGTCTCTACGGTGCTGTCTCTGTATGGTGCTGTCTCTACAGTGCTGTCTCTACGGTGCTGTCTCTACTGTGCTGTCTCTACGGTGCTGTCTGTGTATGGTGCTGTCTCTGTATGGTGCTGTCACATCATGGTGCTGTCTCTGTATGGTGCTGTCACATCATGATGCTGTCACATCATGGTGCTGTCTCTGAATGGTGCTGTCTCTACGGTGCTGTCTCTGTATGGTGCTGTCTCTGTATGGTGCTGTCACATCATGGTGCTGTCACATCATGGTGCTGTCTCTATATGGTGCTGTCACATCATGGTGCTGTCACATCATGGTGCTGTCTTCATATGGTGCTGTCACATCATGGTGTTGTCACATCATGGTGCTGTCCCTGTATGGTGCTGTCACATCATGGTGCTGTCCCTGTATGGTGCTGTCTCTATATGATGCTGTCACATCATGCTGCTGTCTCTATATGGTGCTGTCACATCATGGTGCTGTCACATCATGATGATGTCTCTATATGGTGCTGTCACATCATGGTGCTGTCTCTGTATGGTGCTGTCACATCATGGTGCTGTCTCTGTATGGTGCTGTCACATCATGGTGCTGTCACATCATGGTGCTGTCTCTATATGGTGCTGTCACATCATGGTGCTGTCTTTATATGGTGCTGTCACATCATGGTGTTGTCACATCATGGTGCTGTCCCTGTATGGTGCTGTCACATCATGGTGCTGTCCCTGTATGGTGCTGTCCCTATATGATGCTGTCACATCATGCTGCTGTCTCTCTTTGGTGCTGTCACATCATGGTGCTGTCACATCATGATGATGTCTCTATATGGTGCTGTCACATCATGGTGCTGTCCCTGTATGGTGCTGTCACATCATGGTGCTGTCTCTATATGGTGATGTCACATCATGGTGCTGTCCCTGTATGGTGCTGTCACATCATGGTGCTGTCTCTATATTTTGCTGTCACATCATGGTGCTTTCTCTATATGGTGCTGTCTCTATATGGTGCTGTCACATCATGGTGCTGTCTCTATATGGTGCTGTCACATCATGGTGCTGTCTCTATATTTTGCTGTCACATCATGGTGCTGTCCCTGTATGGTGCTGTTACATCATGGTGCTGTCACATCATGGTGCTGTCTCTATATGGTGCTGTCTCTATATGGTGCTGTCACATCATGATGCTGTCTCTATATGGTGCTGTCTCTATATGGTGCTGTCACATCATGGTGCTGTATCTATATGGTGCTGTCTCTATATGGTGCTGTCTCTATATGGTGCTGTCTCTATATGGTGCTGATCCTATATGGTGCTGTCTCTATATGGTGCTGTCTCTGTATGGTGCTGTCTCTATATGGTGCTGATCCTATATGGTGCTGTCTCTATATGGTGCTGTCTCTATATGGTGCTGATCCTATATGGTGCTGTCTCTATATGGTCCTGTCTCTATATGGTGCTGATCCTATATGGTGCTGATCCTATATGGTGCTGATCCTATATGGTGCTGATCCTATATGGTGCTGTCTCTATATGGTGCTGATCCTATATGGTGCTGTCTCTATATGGTGCTGTCTCTATATGGTGCTGATCCTATATGGTGCTGTCTCTATATGGTGCTGATCCTATATGGTGCTGATCCTATATGGTGCTGTCCCTGGATGTGGAATTAGCTTGTGGTCTGTCCCAAATGGCACCTTGTTCCATATATAGTGCACTACTTTCGACCAGAGCCCTATTCCCTATATAGTGCACTACTTTCGACCAGAGCCCTATGGACCTGCACTAAATAGAGAATAGGGTGCCTGTTGAGTTGCAGACATGGTTTCTCCGTGTGAGCCATGGCCCTGGCTGAAATAACACCTAGTTGTATTAGTAATGCATTAGTCATTTGTTCCTTTATTTAACAAATCATTTAAGAACAAATTGTTATTTACAATGACGGCCGAGGAACAGTGGGTTAACTGGTCTAGGAACAGTGGGTTAACTGCCTTGTTCAGGGGCAGAATGACATATTTTTACCTTGTCAGCTCGGGGGATTTGATCCAGCAACCTTTCGGTTATTAGTCCAAAGCTCTAACCACTAGGCTACCTGCCTCGAACCACTAGGCTACCTGCTCTAACCACTAGGCTACCTGCCTCTAACCACTAGACTACCTGCCTCAAACCACTAGGCTACCTGCTCTAACCACTAGGCTACCTGCTCTAACCACTAGACTACCTGCTCTAACCACTAGGCTACCTGCACTAACCACTAGGATACCTGCTGCTTACCACTAGGCTACCTGCTCTAATAACTAGGCTACCTGCTCTAACCACTAGGCTACCTGCTCTAACCACTAGACTACCTGCTCTAACCACTAGGCTACCTGCTCTAACCACTAGACTACCTGCTCTAACCACTAGGCTACCTGCCTCTAACCACTAGACTACCTGCCTCTAACCACTAGGTTACCTGCTCTAACCACTAGACTACCTGCCTCTAACCACTAGGCTACCTGCCTCTAACCACTAGGCTACCTGCCTCTAACCACTAGGCTACCTGCTGCTTACCACTAGGCTACCTGCTCTAACCACTAGGCTACCTGCTCTAACCACTAGGCTACCTGCTCTAACCACTAGACTACCTGCTCTAACCACTAGGCTACCTGCTCTAACCACTAGACTACCTGCCTCTAACCACTAGGCTACCTGCCTCTAACCACTAGAATACCTGCCTCTAACCACTTGACTACCTGCCTCTAACCACTAGACTTCCTGCTCTTACCACTAGACTACCTACCGCCCCTGAACAAGTAATCATACAGTATTGTAGTAGTAATGTGTTAGTCACCTGTTAGTCATGTGTTAGCTGAGTGTTGTCGTACCCGTACAGATTTGCCATGCAGAGATGCACATGCTTACATGTGTTTTAGATATCCCAGCATTGGATATCAAAGAATGAGGGAGGACGTAAACACACAGCACACACACACGTTAACATTAACAGGTTCCTGGTCCCTCCCACCGCTGGCTCTAAATGCCCTTCTTTAAAAAACTGTACAAATTGAGGCCAAATGTGAACAAGACTGAATGGTGATCTCTCTCTCTCTCTCTCTCTCTCTCTCTCTCTCTCTCTCTCTCTCTCTGTCTCTCTCTCTGTCTCTCTGTCTCTCTGTCTCCCTCTCTCTCTCTCTCTCTGTCTTTCTGTCTCCCTCTCTCTCTCTCTCTCTCTCTCTCTGTCTCTCTCTCTCTCTCTCTCTCTCACTCTCGCTCTCTGTCTCTCTGTCTCTCTGTTTCTCTCTCTCTCTCTCTCTCTCTCTCTCTCTCTCTCTCTCTCTCTCACTCTCTCTCTCTCTATGTCTCTATGTCTCTCTGTCTGTATCTTGATCTCAATAAAATTCAATTCAAGGGGTTTTATTAACCTGGGAAACATGTGTTTACATAGATATTAAACAAAAGTGAAATAAACAATACAAAACGAACAGTAAACATTACACTCACAAAAGTTCCAAAAGAATAAAGACATTTCAAATCTCATATTATGTCTATATACAGTGTTGTAACGATGTGCAAATAGTTAAAGTACAAAAGGGAAAATAAATAAACATAAATATGGGTTGTATTTACAATGGTGTTTGTTCTTCACTGGTTGTACTTTTCTCGTGGCAACAGGTCACAAATCTTGCTGCTGTGATGGCACACTGTGGAATTTCACCCAGTAGATATGGGAGTTTATCAAAATTGGATTTGTTTTCGAGTTCTTTGTGGGTCTGTGTAATCTGAGGGAAATGTGTGTCTCTAATATGGTCATACATTGGGAAGGAGGTTAGGAAGTGCAGCTCAGTTTCCACCTAATTTTGTGGCAGTGTGCACATAGCCTGTCTTCTCTGGAGAGCCAGGTCTGCCTACGGCGGCCTTTCTCAATAGCAAGTCTATGCTCACTGAGTCTGTACATAGTCTGTACATAGTCAAAGATTTCCTTAAGTTTGGGGTCAGTCACAGTGGCCACGTATTCTGCCACTGTGTACTCTCTGTTTACGGCCAAATAGCATTCTAGTTTGCTCAGTTTTTTTGTTAATTCTTCCCAATGTGTCAAGTAATTATCTTCTTGTTTTCTCATGATTTGGTTGGTTCTAATTGTGTTGCTGTCCTGGGGCTCTGTGGGGTCTGTTTGTGTTTGTGAACAGAGCCCCAGGACCAGCTTGCTTAGGGGACTCTTCTCCAGGTTCATCTCTCTGTAGGTGATGGCTTTGTTACGGAGGGTTTGGGAATCGCTTCCTTTTAAGTGGTTGTAGAATTTAACATCTCTTTTCTGGATTTTGATCATGAGTGGGTATCGGCTATTTCTGCTCTGCGTGCATTATTTGGTGTTTTACTTCTCTCTCTCTCTCTCTCTCTCTCTCTGTCTCTCTCTCTCTCTCTCTCTCTCTCTCTCTCTCTCGCTCCCTGGGTTGGGTTTCATGTTCTGTAGTCTTTATAGCTTCATAATGCAGCTGGGTAATTCCCTTAACAGAGCTGTAGGGTTTGTCTCAAATGACACCATATTTCCTGTATAGTGCACTACTTTAGAGCAGAACCCTATGGGCCTTAGTCAAAAAGTACTGCACTGTGTAGGTAATAGGATGCCATTTGGGACACTAGCTTAATGTTGAAAACAGCACCCAGCCACAAACGGATCCCTTAGTTCTCCAGGCTCGACACGACCAGCGCTCATGTTCGTTACCCACCCCGTAAAACGAGACTTTATTTTACGGGCAACAATTGTTAAAAAAAAAAGGGTGTGAAGCAAATGTGGGAGGAAAAAAAGCGAGGGATTAAACAAACTAGAGGGGAGAGACAGATGTCATTCCTGTAGGGGATGTCATGTAGCCTGGGTGTGTTTACCCAGAATACACCACTCTCTACCTCTGTCAACGCTGTTTAATGCCATGCCACAATTAAAGAGCAACTGAAAGTAGTAAGCAACGTTTCCTTTTGAAAATATGTGACATCAATTTGAGTTAGAAAAATTGATTCTAGTGTCAAAATGTACTACAAAGTGTACATAGATACTCCAGTCTCATCCAAAACTGAGATTTGCTATATAATTAAGGAAAAAATGATCTGTCACGGAATGGAGGGTACAGTAACTGTTTTCCTTGGGGTTATTTCATTCCTGCCCACATGCCCACAGTTTGCATCATTCAAATAGTCATCCATTCGGAGAGCAGCTACACACGACCCGATTGTGAAATTGGTTTGACATTGGATATCCCTATGGGGCTAGTTAGGGACCATAAGTAAATTACACAATGTCTATTGGGACAATATTTTGAAATGTAAATAGCTCCAAATTTAAACGACTTAAAAAAACTCAAACCAACTATAAATTGTAGAAATTCATATATTCATAAAATTCATATACAAATATTAAAAGCTTAACGAGACAACTAAAAGGTGTGCAACATTGAAATCATTGTCCCGTTTACATTGTGTAATTTATTGACAGTCCCTAACTTGCCCAACATTTAGGCTATCCAAAGTTAAACAAATTTTTTGCCACCAGTAAGTTGGTTTAGCTTGCTAGCTAGTTGAGTCTACTTCCAGACACAATACCTACTTCAAGTTATCTACAAGGGTGAGTGACTGTAACTGTGTTTTGGCAGAGAGTGAAAGTACAAATGCTTCCCACTTTCAAACACAAGAGACACCCACATCAAAGCACACGTCCCATGAAACAAATCTCGTTCTCAGTCACATTTCCTATAGAGGAGAATTGAAAACTGAGGCTAAATCAGAAAGGTCAGACGTGGGGTCTGACCTTTCTGATTTAGCCTCAGTTTTCAATTCTCCTCTATAGGAAATGTGACTGAGAACGAGATTTGTTTCATGGGACGTGTGCTTTGATGTGGGTGTCTCTTGTGTTAACCAATTGGCATATTTTTTGTGATTGAACCTTTATGTGACTAGGATCGGAAACTTTGAAGAAACTTTGAAGAATGTATTTGGACAGGCACAGGTTTCACTATTACTTTCCTGCTACTCCAATCCAACTCTCACCAATCCAACTCTCACCAATCCAACTCTCACCAATCCAACCCTCTCCAATCCAACTCTCACCAATCCAACCCTCTCCAATCCAACCCTCTCCAATCCAACTCTCACCAGTCCATCCCTCTCCAATCCAACCCTCTCCAATCCAACCCTCCAATCCATCCCTCTCTAATCCATCCCTCTCCAATCCAACCCTCTCCAATCCAACCCTCTCCAATCCATCCCTCTCCAATCCAACCCTCTCCAATCCAACCCTCACCAATCCAACCCTCTCCAATCCAACTCTCACCAATCCAACCTTCTCCAATCCATCCCTCTCCAATCCAACCCTCTCCAATCCAACCCTCTCCAATCCAACCCTCTCCAATCCAACTCTCACCAATCCAACCCTCTCCAATCCAACCCTCTCCAATACAACCCTCTCCGATCCAACCCTCTCCAATCTGTGAATGAAAGAGGAAGGTTTGATGCAGTAATTCTAAAGTATTCAAAACAATTATGGTATCCAATCCTCGCCAGCTGATACACTGGACTCCAAGTATATCGGCCAATCAATCACTCCAATCTTAATTCCAACCCTCAGATGTCCACAGACTAACCCCTCTTTCCCCGGTACCATTTTAAAATGTCCTTTTGAAATACATCTGTCTTACGAGGGTCTTAAACCTCTCTATTTTGACCATTTCTGGTGAGATTGCCATAAAAAGAAATACTAACTAAGTGTATAATCATATTATACAAGTAATCATATATACAAGCTTGGCACACCTGTATTTGTGGAGTTTTTTCCCCCATTCTTCTCTGCAGATCCTTTCAAGTTCTGTCATGTTAGATGGGGAGTGTTGCTGGACAGCTATTTTCAGGTCCCTCCAAAGATGTTCGATCGGGTTGAAGTCCGAGCTCTGGCCAGGCCACACAAGTACATTCAGAGACTTGTCCAGAAGCCACTCCTGCGTTGTCTTGGCTCTGTGCTTAGGGTCGTTGTCCTATAGGAAGGTGAACCTTCACCCCAGTCTGAGGTCCTGAGCACTCTAGAGCAGGTTTTCACCAAGGATCTCTGTACTTTTCTCCGTTTATCTTTCCTTTGATCCTGACTAGTCTCCCAGTCCCTGCCGCTGAAAAACATCCTCACAGCATGATACTGCCACCACCATGCTTCACCGTAGGGATGGTGCCAGGTTTCCTCCAGACGTGACGCTTGGCATTGAGGCCAAAGAGTTCAATCTTGGTTTCATCATATCAGAGAATCTCGTTTTCACATGGTCTTAGAGCCCTTTGGTTGCCTTTAGGCAAACTCCAAGCGGGGTGTCATGTGTCTTTTATTGAGGAGTGTCTTCTGTCTGGCCACTCTACCATAATGTCCTGATTGGTGGAGTGCTGCAGAGATGGTTGTCATTCTTCCATTTCTACAGAGGAACTATGGAGCTCTGTCACAGTGATCATCAGGTTGTTGTTCACCTCCCTGACCAAGGCTCTTCTCCTCCGATTGCTCAGTTTGTCCGGACGGCCAGTTCTAGGAAGAATCTTTGTTGTTCCAAACTTCTTCCATTTAAGAATGATGGAGGCCACTGTGTTCTTGGGGACCTTCAATGCAGCAGACATATTTTGGTACCCTTCCCCAGATCTGTGCCTCGACACAATCCTGTCTGGGAGCTCTACTGACAATTCCTTTGACCTCATGGCTTATTCATAAGTATTTAGTCAGCCACCAATTGTGCAAGTTCTCCCACTTAAAAAGATGAGAGAGGCCTGTAATTTTCATAGATATACAGTGCCTTGCGAAATTATTCGGCCCCCTTGAACTTTGCGACCTTTTGCCACATTTCAGGCTTCAAACATAAAGATATAAAACTGTATTTTTTTGTGAAGAATCAACAACAAGTGGGACACAATCATGAAGTGGAACGACATTTATTGGATATTTCAAACTTTTTTAACAAATCAAAAACTGAAAAATTGGGCGTGAAAAATTATTCAGCCCCTTTACTTTCAGTGCAGCAAACTCTCTCCAGAAGTTCAGTGAGGATCTCTGAATGATCCAATGTTGACCTAAATGACTAATGATGATAAATACAATCCACCTGTGTGTAATCAAGTCTCTGTATAAATGCACCTGCACTGTGATAGTCTCAGAGGTCCGTTAAAAGCGCAGAGAGCATCATGAAGAACAAGGAACACACCAGGCAGGTCCGAGATACTGTTGTGAAGAAGTTTAAAGCCGGATTTGGATACAAAAAGATTTCCCAATTTATTTTTGTGTGCGTGTACAACGTCATCACATATTTCTATCCACATCTATCTATTTTCTATCCGTCCGTTTGGTGGAAACACCACTGGTGGGAAAATGAGCATATGTTATAATAGTAGCATGAAAATCTGTCGCCAATTGGATGGAAACCTACTGTTACTGCTACTGTCTGTATCTCCTCTCCTCTCTCTCTAGCTACTGTCTGTATCTCCTCTCCTCTCTCTCTAGCTACTGTCTGTATCTCCTCTCCTCTCTCTCTAGCTACTGTCTGTATCTCCTCTCCTCTCTCTCTATCTACTGTCTGTATCTCCTCTCCTCTCTCTCTAGCTACTGTCTGTATCTCCTCTCCTCTCTCTCTAGCTACTGTCTGTATCTCCTCTCCTCTCTCTCTAGCTACTGTCTGTATCTCCTCTCCTCTCTCTCTAGCTACTGTCTGTATCTCCTCTCCTCTCTCTCTATCTACTGTCTGTATCTCCTCTCCTCTCTCTCTAGCTACTGTCTGTATCTCCTCTCCTCTCTCTCTAGCTACTGTCTGTATCTCCTCTCCTCTCTCTCTAGCTACTGTCTGTATCTCCTCTCCTCTCTCTCTAGCTACTGTCTGTATCTCCTCTCCTCTCTCTCTAGCTACTGTCTGTATCTCCTCTCCTCTCTCTCTAGCTACTGTCTGTATCTCCTCTCCTCTCTCTCTAGCTACTGTCTGTATCTCCTCTCCTCTCTCTCTAGCTACTGTCTGTATCTCCTCTCCTCTCTCTCTAGCTACTGTCTGTATCTCCTCTCCTCTCTCTCTAGCTACTGTCTGTATCTCCTCTCCTCTCTCTCTAGCTACTGTCTGTATCTCCTCTCCTCTCTCTCTAGCTACTGTCTGTATCTCCTCTCCTCTCTCTCTAGCTACTGTCTGTATCTCCTCTCCTCTCTCTCTAGCTACTGTCTGTATCTCCTCTCCTCTCTCTCTAGCTACTGTCTGTATCTCCTCTCCTCTCTCTCTAGCTACTGTCTGTATCTCCTCTCCTCTCTCTCTAGCTACTGTCTGTATCTCCTCTCCTCTCTCTCTAGCTACTGTCTGTATCTCCTCTCCTCTCTCTCTAGCTACTGTCTGTATCTCCTCTCCTCTCTCTCTATCTACTGTCTGTATCTCCTCTCCTCTCTCTCTATCTACTGTCTGTATCTCCTCTCCTCTCTCTCTATCTACTGTCTGTATCTCCTCTCCTCTCTCTCTAGCTACTGTCTGTATCTCCTCTCCTCTCTCTCTAGCTACTGTCTGTATCTCCTCTCCTCTCTCTCTATCTACTGTCTGTATCTCCTCTCCTCTCTCAATTCAATTCAATTCAATTCAAGGGCTTTATTGGCATGGGAAACATGTGTTAACATTGCCAAAGCAAGTGAGGTAGACAACATACAAAGTGAAAATATAAAGTGAAAAACAACAAAAATTAACAGTAAACATTACACATACAGAGGTTTCAAAACAGTAAAGTCATTACAGATGTCATATTATATATATATATACAGTATTTTAACAATGTACAAATGGTTAAAGGACACAAGATAAAATAAATAAGCATAAATATGGGTTGTATTTACAATGGTGTGTGTTCTTCACTGGTTGCCCTTTTCTCGTGGCAACAGGTCACAAATCTTGCTGCTGTGATGGCACACTGTGGAATTTCACCCAGTAGATATGGGAGTTTTTCAAATTTGGATTTGTTTTCGAATTCTTTGTGGATCTGTGTAATCTGAGGGAAATATGTCTCTCTAATATGGTCATACATTGGGCAGGAGGTTAGGAAGTGCAGCTCAGTTTCCACCTCATTTTGTGGGCAGTGAGCACATAGCCTGTCTTCTCTTGAGAGCCATGTCTGCCTACGGCGGCCTTTCTCAATAGCAAGGCTATGCTCACTGAGTCTGTACATAGTCAAAGCTTTCCTTAATTTTGGGTCAGTCACAGTGGTCAGGTATTCTGCCGCTGTGTACTCTCTGTTTAGGGCCAAATAGCATTCTAGTTTGCTCTGTTTTTTTGTTAATTCTTTCCAATGTGTCAAGTAATTATCTTTTTGTTTTCTCATGATTTGGTTGGGTCTAATTGTGCTGTTGTCCTGGGGCTCTGTAGGGTGTGTTTGTGTTTGTGAACAGAGCCCCAGGACCAGCTTGCTTAGGGGACTCTTCTCCAGGTTCATCTCTCTGTAGGTGATGGCTTTGTTATGGAAGGTTTGTGAATCACTTCCTTTTAGGTGGTTGTAGAATTTAACGGCTCTTTTCTGGATTTTGATAATTAGTGGGTATCGGCCTAATTCTGCTCTGCATGCATTATTTGGTGTTCTACGTTGTACACGGAGGATATTTTTGCAGAATTCTGCGTGCAGAGTCTCAATTTGGTGTTTGTCCCATTTTGTGAAGTCTTGGTTGGTGAGCGGACCCCAGACCTCACAACCATAAAGGGCAATGGGCTCTATGACTGATTCAAGTATTTTTAGCCAAATCCTAATTGGTATGTTGAAATTTATGTTTCTTTTGATGGCATAGAATGCCCTTCTTGCCTTGTCTCTCAGATCGTTCACAGCTTTGTGGAAGTTACCTGTGGAGCTGATGTTTAGGCCAAGGTATGTATAGTTTTTTGTGTGCTCTAGGGCAACAGTGTCTAGATTGAATTTGTATTTGTGGTCCTGGTGACTGGACCTTTTTTGGAACACCATTATTTTGGTCTTACTGAGATTTACTGTCAGGGCCCAGGTCTGACAGAATCTGTGCATAAGATCTAGGTGCTGCTGTAGGCCCTCCTTGGTTGGTGACAGAAGCACCAGATCATCGGCAAACAGCAGACATTTGACTTCGGATTCTAGCAGGGGGAGGCCGGGTGCTGCAGACTGTTCTAGTGCCCTTGCCAATTCGTTGATATATATGTTGAAGAGGGTGGGGCTTAAGCTGCATCCCTGTCTAACCCCACGACCCTGTGTGAAGAAATGTGTGTGTTTTTTGCCAATTTTAACCGCACACTTGTTGTTTGTGTACATGGATTTTATAATGTCGTATGTTTTACCCCCAACACCACTTTCCATCAGTTTGTATAGCAGACCCTCATGCCAGATTGAGTCGAAGGCTTTTTTGAAATCAACAAAGCATGAGAAGACTTTGCCTTTGTTTTGGTTTGTTTGGTTGTCAATTAGGGTGTGCAGGGTGAATACATGGTCTGTTGTACGGTAATTTGGTAAAAAGCCAATTTGACATTTGCTCAGTACGTTGTTTTCATTGAGGAAATGTACGAGTCTGCTGTTAATAATAATGCAGAGGATTTTCCCAAGGTTACTGTTGACACATATTCCACGGTAGTTATTGGGGTCAAATTTGTCTCCACTTTTGTGGATTGGGGTGATCAGTCCTTGGTTCCAAATATTGGGGAAGATGCCAGAGCTAAGTATGATGTTAAAGAGTTTTAGTATAGCCAATTGGAATTTGTTGTCTGTATATTTGATCATTTCATTGAGGATAACATCAACACCACAGGCCTTTTTGGGTTGGAGGGTTTTTATTTTGTCCTGTAACTCATTCAATGTAATTGGAGAATCCAGTGGGTTCTGGTAGTCTTTAATAGATGATTCTAAGATCTGTATTTGATCATGTATATGTTTTTGCTCTTTATTCTTTGTTATAGAGCCAAAAAGATTGGAGAAGTGGTTTACCCATACATCTCCATTTTGGATAGATAATTCTTGTTGTTGTTGTTTGTTTAGTGTTTTCCAATTTTCCCAGAAGTGGTTAGAGTCTATGGATTCTTCAATTGCATTGAGCTGATTTCTGACATGCTGTTCCTTCTTTTTCCGTAGTGTATTTCTGTATTGTTTTAGTGATTCACCATAGTGAAGGCGTAGACTCAGGTTTTCCGGGTCTCTATGTTTTTGGTTGGACAGGTTTCTCAATTTCTTTCTTAGATTTTTGCATTCTTCATCAAACCATTTGTCATTATTGTTAATTTTCTTCGGTTTTCTATTTGAGATTTTTAGATTTGATAGGGAAGCTGAGAGGTCAAATATACTGTTAAGATTTTCTACTGCCAAGTTTACACCTTCACTACTACAGCGGAACGTTTTACCCAGGAAATTGTCTAAAAGGGATTGAATTTGTTGTTGCCTAATTGTTTTTTGGTAGGTTTCCAAACTGCATTCCTTCCATCTATAGCATTTCTTAATGTTACTCAGTTCCTTTGGCTTTGATGCCTCATGATTGATTATTGCTCTGTTTAAGTAGACTGTGATTTTGCTGTGGTCTGATAGGGGTGTCAGTGGGCTGACTGTGAACGCTCTGAGAGACTCTGGGTTGAGGTCAGTGATAAAGTAGTCTACAGTACTACTGCCAAGAGATGAGCTATAGGTGTACCTACCATAGGAGTCCCCTCGAAGCCTACCGTTGACTATGTACATACCCAGCGTGCGACAGAGCTGCAGGAGTTGTGACCCGTTTTTGTTGGTTATGTTGTCATAGTTGTGCCTAGGGGGGCATATGTGGGAGGGAATGCTGTCACCTCCAGGCAGGTGTTTGTCCCCCTGTGTGCTTAGGGTGTCAGGTTCTTGTCCGGTTCTGGCATTTAGGTCGCCACAGACTAGTACATGTCCCTGGGCCTGGAAATGATTGATTTCCCCCTCCAGGATGGAGAAGCTGTCTTCATTAAAATATGGGGATTCTAGTGGGGGGATATAGGTAGCACACAGGAGGACATTTTTCTCTGTTAGGATAATTTCCTTTTGAATTTCTAGCCAAATGTAAAATGTTCCTGTTTTGATTAATTTAATGGAGTGAGTTAGGTCTGCTCTATACCAAATTAGCATACCCCCTGAGTCCCTTCCCTGTTTCACACCTGGTAGTTTGGTGGATGGGACTACCAGCTCTCTGTAACCTAGAGGGCAACCAGTGGGTCCGTCTCCTCTATACCAGGTTTCTTGCAGGATGACAATGTCTGTATTACCGATTTCTTTGGTGAAGTCCGGGTTTCTGCTCTTTAGGCCAAAGGCAGATGACCTCAGGCCTTGGATATTCCAGGATAATATAGTGAAGGCTTTTTGTTCCATAGAGTGTCCAATGTTGTTGGTCGTGGTTTGGCCTCAGGCCAGTAAGTGTGAGCAGAGCCTGCTCTCTCTCTATCTACTGTCTGTATCTCCTCTCCTCTCTCTCTAGCTACTGTCTGTATCTCCTCTCCTCTCTCTCTAGCTACTGTCTGTATCTCCTCTCCTCTCTCTCTAGCTACTGTCTGTATCTCCTCTCCTCTCTCTCTATCTACTGTCTGTATCTCCTCTCCTCTCTCTCTAGCTACTGTCTGTATCTCCTCTCCTCTCTCTCTAGCTTCTGTCTGTATCTCCTCTCCTCTCTCTCTATCTACTGTCTGTATCTCCTCTCCTCTCTCTC